>NW_027284070.1:0-60000 GCF_046629955.1 Centroberyx affinis | reverse complement strand
TTCTGTCTCCATCTCCTTCCTCTCTCTATTTCTGATTTTCTTTCCTCTCCCTCCCTCACTCTTTATTCCTCTCTTGTAGTTCTGGTGAAACAGGAACTGTTGCTCCTCTGGGTCATGAGGAAGTGAAGCAGAGACACAGAGAGCAGAACAGATTCATCTTCATATCAAGACAAACCTGACTCAGTTTTAATCAGAGACCATGAAGACCAACACAAAACTCTACAACCAACAGTCTGCAGCAGGAGCCGTAGTAGTGGATGTAGCAGTAGTCAGTATTTTGTTCCAGGTTACAGAATCTCTATCTGTCTCACCATCACATCCCATAATACAGCCGCATACAATAGGTAACCATGGCAACGGGTGGGGAATCTTTCTCTGCATGTTTTCCAAACTGTGAGAGGGAAGGTGGGCGTCTGTCCCCTGGGTGTGTGTGTGTGTGTGTGCGTGTGTGTGTGTGTGTGTGTGTGTGTGTCTCCACCCATATCAAACATCCAGTGAACAATGTCTCTCCAGCTGCTTTCTGCTGATAGAAACCAGGCTGACCTCTCACACACACTCACACACACACACACACACACACACACACACACACACACACACACACACACACACACACACACACACACACACACTAAACACATTAAATCATCCAGAATTATTCTTCACGTGGTTTTGATTCACTTTGTGTTTTATCAGTGTGAACACAAACTGGACCAGACTGAACTGACTCTGCTGTCACATTATCACTGTTCACTTCCTCCTGGATTCAGTGGAGAGTTTTAGTGTCCCATGATGCTCTAAATGTTTCAGAGGCTTTTCCACTCTGACAACAGAAACACTGAATACTTGGAACTTTCTGGCATGAAAATGGCAAAATCCAAAGATATTGAGTAAATATATTCTGTACAAAATACCAACTAGCCCAACTACAGAACAGATTATAAGAACTGTAAGCACACACACACACACACACACATCAAGGACTGTGATACACACACACACACACACACACACATATCAAAGACTGTGACATACACACCTCCACCCTCAGAGACTGCTACCACACACCATTTATAAACACAAGGATTTAACATCTATTTATTATTTATCTATGTTGTATTTTACTTGATTTTATGCATTCTATGTACTATATTTCTTAACCTTATTTTTATTATTATTCAGTGGGTTTTATTTTCCATCTTATGTTATGCTCATTCTATGTCTATTTTCATGCGTGTAATTTCTTGGCTGTAAAGCACTTTGAGCTGCATTTCTTGTATGAAAGGTGCTATACAAATAAAGTTTATTATCATTATTATTATTATTATTATTAATATTTATAACATTCAACCTTTGTAAATTTGTAAATGTGTAAATTTAATTTAACTAGTGTCTTTTATTTTGAAGTCTTTCGTAACATTATGCTGCTGTTACTGCTTTTATTTATTTGTTTTATTTTAACGACACCGAGAGAAGCCAGGTGAAATTTCATTGTACCTGAGTATAATGACAATAAAGGTCATTCTATTCCAGTCTATTCTATTCTATTCTATTCTATTCTAGTCTATCAGCAGCTTCAGTCCAGATATATCACTATCAAGCCTCAGACTCAGCTGAACTGCCGTGTCCCTGGACCTGGACCTGGACCTGGACCTGGAAGCCCAGTCAGAAGCTCATCAGGAGGTTTGTCTGACCTGCAGGGCTTCAGCCAGGCTGCGGCGCCGTCCGTCCACCAGGACGAAGGGCCGGGTTTTCTCCAGCAGGGGGCGCCGCTGCTGCCGCCGCTCCGCACCTGAGGACAGGAAACACACAGGTCAGCTGGACCCAAGGCTCCACCGGGAGTCAGGCCGGAAACGAGTCGGAAACGAGTTCTCCGACACAGCTGTGTGAAAGGTAAACTGAAATCCCTTTGCATCAATTTGTACTTAAAACTTGATTTTACTTGATATTAAGGCTGAACAATGAATCGAAATTGTACGGAAATCGCAATATGGCCTAATGCAATTTTCAAATCTCAAGAGACACAATATTTGTTAAAGGTGAAATGTGTCAAAATATAATTTTAAAGTAAATATTGTGGTGCTGCAGAGATGTCCTGGCCTACACATCATATTCTACAGACTGAAGAAAACATCTTTGTTTGGTACAGATCCCCACAAAAATCACACCATAATCATTTTAATACGTTTTTCAATGAGAATGAGAATAATGATGTAAAAATTATCATTCCCTCTAATATCGCAAATCATATCGCAATTGCAATATCAGTCAAAATAATCGCAATTAGATTTTTCTGTAGGTTTGAACTGAGCCTCGCTCGCTGATTGGCTAATCTCACAGCGAATCAGCACGCAGAGCAGGTTTACAGTCACAGCATGCGGCTGACTCCTAACAGGATAAGCCTGAGTTCCTACACTGGCAATGTGCCAAGCAGTTAATTGGAAGGAGGTCAAGGGTCACGCATACACACACACTCTCTCTCTCTCTCTCTCTCTCTCTCTCTCTCACACACACACACACACACACACACACACACACACACACACACACACACACACACACACACACACACACACACACACACACACACAGCTGTCTCTCAGTGTTGGTTGATGTTAAACTGAGCTAAAAGAATGAAACGCCTCAAAATGACAAAACAACTGGAGCTGGAATCAATAACAGACCAAAATAAAAAAACATGTTCATTTTTACAATATAATAAAATCTAAACAATTTACCAAAAAACACACTCAACCCTCAGTTGGATTTTTCAGTTATTTATGTAGGTGCTGAATCCTCAAAAAATGTGTAACGAAATACTCCAGGACAGCACAGTTCATTTATTGCCTAATTGGAGTGCTGCCCTGGAGTATTTCACTACAATATAATAATAATAACAATATAATACTACAGCCAGTAAATGGTTCAGAGGCAGACGGATAATAAAGTTTATCTTAACAGAGTTTGGTGGTTTAACACAAATCTCCTCAACATTAGAATGCTGGATCAGACTAAAACAACAGGCTCTGAACACACACACACACACACACACACACACACACACACACACACACACACACACTAAATGATAATAAAACCAGTCTTTAGTGGCTAAATCAGTTACAGTAACATTTGAATTCAGTTAGAGTTTTTGGTCTCTGCCTGTTCTCAGACACTACCAGTCAACAGTTGGACACACTCCACATCTTTCAATATTTTTACTAATTTTCCACATTTTAGAATAACAGTAAAGGCATCAAAACTATGAAATAACACAAATGGAATTATGCAGCGACCAAAAACTGTTAAACAAATCAACATTATCTTATATTTTAGATTCTTTGCCTTGATGGAAAGACAAAGGCTTTGGAAAGAAATTCATACAAAGGATCAACTTCACTATTTATATTTGACTAAGAAACTCATTTCAAGACTTTAAGCAGAAGACTGAAGATCAGAATGAAACACAGAACCTTCAGTCAGGTGGGTCCAGACTCTCAACCTTTTTCATATCAAGGACCCTAATGTAGTCCACATTAGAGCCACGGACCCCCCAATTTGATTCGATTTTGTCTCTGACCCAAATCTGAGAATATTTTTACTGTCAGATATGATTTTGTCCAGAATTTCATGACGATCTGTACTGCAGACAGAGAGATAACAGAGAGACTATGATCAGTCATTCTTCTACATTCTATAACTGTGTTCACTTCTTATAAATGAAGTAACAGAGAAGTTTAACATCTCATCATTTTGCTGGGGACCCCCTGGAACCCCCTCAAGGACCCCTGGTGGTCCCCGGACCCCACGTTGAGAACCACTGGTTTACACAGTTTACTGAGTCAGACAGACAGCAGCCTGACCTGGATGTTTTACCTTCTAGATATTAAGTTTACTCTCATATCCAATATCTGCCAACATCAGTCTGTGATGTTCAGTTCATCTTGTGATGAAGACTCTTCACTTTTCCCTCCAGAGAGAGGAAGAAGCTGAGGGACTGACACCAAAACCTGAAGCTTACCGCTGAGGTTTTACATCCTGAAACATTTTCTCACATCAGACTGGAAATATCTGGAGGTGACGTCACCTCGTCTGTGATTGGCCGGTTATCCACCGAGAAGAAAAACTCAACAAACTGCTGAATAGAGTCTAAGCCCCGCCCCCTTCCCCTGTCCACCATGGGACCTTATTTCAGAAAAAATCTGTCAACGGCGAGAGACAAATAATTGTTTGATCCCGTTTGAATTGTGCCATGAATTACACATATGATGTTTTTAGGGCTGCAACTAACGATTATTTTCATTGTCGATTAATCTGTCGATTATTTTCTCGATTAATCGATTAGTTGTTTGGTTTATAAAATGTCAGAAAATGGTGGAAAATGTGGATCAGTGTTTCCCAAAGCCCAAGATGACGTCCTCAAATGTCTTGTTTTGTCCACAACCCAAAGATATTCAGTTTACTGTCATAGAGGAGGAAAGAAACCAGAAAATATTCACATTTAAGAAGCTGGAATCAGAGAATTTTGACTTATTTTTCTTAAAAAATTACTCAAACCGATTAATCGATTCTCAAAATAGTTGGCGATTAATTTAATAGTTGACAACTAATCGATTAATCGTTGCAGCTCTAGATGTTTTGTCAATTTAAAAGATAATTTTACAAGTGAAGAAAGTGTCAGTTTGTGGTAAAACAGTAAAGTAAAGTTTAGTTTAGTGTTTCAGGCTCAGTGAACTACATCTCTGTCTCACCGACACCAACATGAAGGAAACAGGAAACACACAGCATGGCGTTAACGTTAGCCCCCACTGTACTGAAACTATCCTACAGCAGTTTAAATCCCTTCTTCTCCCTTCCAGGTTGTGTTTAATACTCCTGCTGTCTGAGAGGGACTGAGCTTCAGGCTCTGGGAGCTTGTGGAGAGAGAAAGTGATGATGTCACTTACGCCACTTTTGGGTGTGTCGTCTTTCTGATTATGTATTTTCACAGTCTGATACTTCAACTGTTTTACCACAAACTGACACTTTCTTGACTTGTAAAATTATCTTTTAAATTGACAAAACATCATATGAGTAATTCATGGCACAATTCAAACGGGATCAAACTATTATTCGTCTCTCTCCGTTGACTACTGTACAGATTTTTTCTGAAATAAGGTCCCATGGTGGACAGGGGAAGGGGCGGGGCTTAGGCTCTCTATGGAGGCCGGTTTTAACAGTCACTGAGTTTTAGAGTTTTCACACCATCAGCTGCCCATGAGCAAGGCACTGACCCCCCACACTGCTGCAGTCAGCTGGCAGGTGAAGCTGTTTCCATCACTTTCTGTGTCCCTGCCAGGTGAAATATGTATTACACATTTCCATGCTGTTGAATTTTTTCTCTCTTTTTCTCTGCACTGTAATATTTATTTATTTATATATATTTTTTTTATTTTCTTTTAAATGTGATTTGAATGCACTTTTCACTTTTCTAATCCTCTTGCTTGTCTTTATTTTTATTATATCATTCTATTTCACTTGATTTGAACTGCACTAGTTTACTTTTTGAATCTTTTATCTTGTGGATCTCTTGTCTGTACTTTTGCACTTTTAATTGTATTTTTTTTTTTTACTTTACTGTATTTTTTATTACTCTGTAAAGCACTTTGAATTGCCTCAGTGTATGAAATGTGCTTTACAAATAAAGCTGCCTTGCCTTTTGTTTTTTTGTCTGAGTCTTTCTGTCTTGTGTCTGATCTGTTCTTTCTTACTGTGTTTTTTTGTTTTTACTTTATAACTTTCTGTGCTCGTTGTCTTCTAGCTTTGCTTTTGTTTCATCTCAATGGTTTTATCCTGTTGATATATAGAGTTTTCATATATTTTATTAAAAGAAACCTCATTCTTTTCCTCATTCATTTTATGCTCTGTGTTACTTGTATTTATTTTACTGTTTTTTCTGTTACTCAATTTTTATTTAATCTATTCTGTATAAGAAACGTCTTGGAAGCAGCTAGGTGAGATACTTCTGTCAGAAAACACGGCAGGTAAAAATGATTCTGAACAGGTGAGTTTAGAGTTTAGAGTTTAGAGTTAGTAGATAACGTGAGTAAAGTCGGTGTACCGTGCAGTGAGCTCTGTGTGTGTCTGTCCGGTAGAAATCCTCCCGGTTCTCCCCCCGGCGCTCCGCTCACAGCGCGGCCGGCGGTGAGCGCAGCCCGGGCGGCCAGCAGCAGCAGCAGCAGCCCGGCGGCTCGGTTCATCCTGCCGGGGTCCGAGTTTACCGTCCGACCGACCGACCGACCGACCGATCCAGCAACTCCAACAGTCAAGAGGCAACCGGCAACAGGTTGCTGTATGAGGAAACCTCCCGTCCCGTCCGGTTACCTCACCGTGTCGAAGCAGCGGGGAAACCTCGACCGAGAATCCATGTTACTGTGAATCCGGTAACATCCACCGCCCGGCCGGGTCGGGCTGGTCAGAGGCGGGGGAGCCGCTGCTGTCCCGGGAGACAGGCAGAGGTGGTGACCGTTAATTCGCCGTTAATGTAGCGGGCGGACTCCTCGGTCCTCCGGTCTCCGGTAACTGCGCAGCTTTGGCGAAAACAGTTTCTGCCCAAACCGAATCACGACAGAACCGGCAGCCTGTCGGTTTGGACCTCCGGCGGCCCGTCAGCTCTGGTACCGGGTGAACCGTCCTGAAGGCCCGTCTCGTGCCGCTGGACACCGGACCGCCTGTGTTTATACCGGGAGTTGAAATGATACGTCACCCAGCTGCGTCAAGCGAGCCAGCGTTAGCCACAAGACCGGATGTTAGGCGATATGGCCTTCAAAATAAAATCGTGTTTGTCATTTTTGTAAAGTAAAAGATGGAGTGTAGGCTATACAGTATTTAGATGACGTAATGCGTCCTCCGGCTGATAGCATTTCTAAACATCCTACTGTTCCACTGTTGAGACAGTGAAACATCATTGACCTGACTCATTATTGGTTAGATCAGTGGTTCTCAACTGGGGTCCAGGGACCACCAGGGGTCCTTGAGGGGGTTCCAGGGGGTCCCCAGCAAATTGATGAATTATTAAACTTCACCATTATTTCATTTACAAGAAGTTAACACAGTCATTCTTCTACATTGTAGAAGGACTGTTATCTCTCTACCTACAATACAGAGAGTCTTGGAATTCAAATCATCTAACAAACAATATATTCTCAGATTTGGGTCAGAGAGACAAAATCTCATCAAATGGGGTCTGTGGCTCTAATGTGGACTGAATTAGGGTCCTTGATATGAAAAGGTTTAGAATCACTGGGTTAGATAATGTTAGCTAGTTAGCAAGTGGTCATTACTGCCTTTTGATTTGCACAATAATGTTAGGTGGCTAGCTGTAGCTGCTTATTAAAGAGAGCATAAACACTTTATAGAGGCCACATAAGTTTACAGCTAAATAAAATGAGATTTAGAGCCGATTCACACATTAACATCAGTGTGTTTGCTGGCTAGTTAGCTAGCTAACAGTTTGTTCAGGTTAACTGAGCTGACTCTTCTCAAGCTCCAACTCTTCATGTTTTGGAGTAGAGACTAGGGCTAAAGACAAGACAGTTTACTGTGTCACAGTAACCTACATTTGGAAACAAATCCACCTTATCACACTATTCACTTTTACTGAGAACGTTACTGAATGGATCTACAGCCACACCACAACAAGCTGACTCAGCTGCTCTCTGCTGACAGCTGCTTCATACACATTTACACTTTATTCACTAACACACCGCAGACTGCTGATGAAACTGTAAAGCCTCTGTTGGGATGTAAAGAGCAACAAAAACTTTCTTAAAATGAAATACTTTTTTCATTTACCACTGATTCCCCACTGATATTTTCACTTTGGCTCCTCTATTTCCCAAAAGCAGTGAGGCTTTTATTTAGAAAATTCTGACCGGATGTACTGTTTTTGATTCTGACTGGCTTTACAAAGGTATTTGAGTTTGTGAGAACACACACACACACACACACACACACACACACACACACACACACACACACACACACACACACACACACACACACACACACACACACACAGGCGGGATTTCCTCTCTAGTCTTAACTCTTTCCTGTCTGGAGTGATGGAGGTTTCCAAACTGCGGTTCAGGACAGGGTCCTGGAGGGTCCTGGAGGAGGCTGCAGGGTCAGATTGCAGGGTGTCAGATTTCCCGATTAAAGGAATAACACCTTCACACTCGCTCCATGCCACAAAAGTTTAATAGTGACGTTTCGATCCTACTTGGATCTTCGTCAGGTCAAAATGTTTGAAAAATGGAAACCACGCCCATATTTCTACATCATGCACCCACAGGCTGACAGGCTCTATGATGGCAGCTGTGGTTTACCATCCAAACCGCCCAGGGTGATAAACATCCAAAAATAATTAACAATTCAATAAAGTACATAGAAAACAGATACATAGAGAAAAAAACAGTAGTACAAAGGCCATACTTCAAAAATATCAAACATACATGTATATCTTATATATAAGCATAAACATAATATCAGATACAACATCCCATATATCAAAATCTACATCACCTACATTTAAAAAAAAATGATATTAAGTTAGAGAAAAAGAAGAAATCTCAAATTCATGTAAGAAATTGGGTCTTAACACCCTTCTATAAAAAGTCAGCTAGATCAAATCACAATAAGGAAAAAAGATTTCCTGATTAAATCACAAAACCATCATCAGCTCAGATGGAGACTAAACCCTGTGGAGGTCTGCAGCCTCGGCCTCCTGTGCTTCACTCTATCAGCAACCTGCTGATATTGACTGCTCATATTACACTTCAGTAAAGCAGAAATATTACACATCTAACCTTTAAATTCATCCTCCATTTTACTCTTTTCATATTTATATTTCTGTATTATTTGCTGCACAGATCGATAAAGTTTCATCTTGTCTCCGTCTTGACCGGACAGCAGAGAGACACCCGGCTGTTATCAGACGGTGACGTTGCTTGTCTGAGTTGACCAACATGTTGCCCAGCATGTTGGTCAACACGTTGCCCAGTGTGTCAGACCTCAGCGCTGGGATGTGTGAATGAATCGGCACGTGCTGCTGTGTGTGTGGGGGGGGATTAACAGCATTATGTGACCGCTTTCCTACATGGTATCTAATCTGATAATATGATGCTGTGATGTGAAGTGTACAGCACACACACACACACACACACACACACACACACACACACACACACACACACACACACACACACACACACACTGGATTAACCTGCTCTCACGCTCCATTGTTTTGTCCACATCAGCTAAACACTGTAACACTGTAACACTTCAACACACACACACACACACACACACACACACACACACACACACACACTAATTTATTTTATTGGATCGTTTTCAAAATGACCGAGTCGTCTATAACACCGGTGTAAAGGAACAAACTGTGTTTCATTTCACTCTGGTTTGCTGTTTCCATTTTCTTTTTCCTTTCTTACCTGAAACAGACAGTTGATGATTATTATGATATGTACTGTGTATATGTGTATAAATGACATTAGAGTTGAATATATTGTGTTTATAATGCATATGTACATGCTTTGTGATGCTTGAATTGGATGATGGCAGAGGCAAGGACTCAAGTCACATGACTTGGACTCGAGTCACAGTTTTAATTGTTTGGGACTTGACTCTGACTTGTACTCTGATGACTTGAAAAGGTTTCTAAAGTCTTGACTTGAGATCTTGTGTTTGTGTAAATGACTTAGATTGAAAGTGATGAGATTTGTTCCAGCAGACGACTGAATTTAAATTCTGTTTTCTGAATTTGTATGGAATGATTGAATTTATTGAAGTTGAAACTGATTATAGAAATCAAACTCATGATGCTCTTACCGAGTTTTTATCCTATTAAAACCATATTGCATTGAAAAGTCCTAGATTTAGTTTTGATACTGGACTCTTGCTTTGTTCTAACTTGACTCGCTGTTCTACATTTAGACTTGAGACTTGACTTGAGACTTGTGCATCAAGACTTGAGACTGACTTGGGACTGGAGCAGAGACTTGGTCTCCCCTCTGGATGTTGGTGTTACTCTGCCATGAATGAAGGAGCCCAGTGTGTCTCTGCTTCATGTGGTTTAATATCAGCTGTCAGTGTCAGTCAGCAGCCTGTCTGTGTCTCTCCTGTCTGTGTCTCTCCTGGTTGTGTCTCTCCTGTCTCTCCTGGCTGTGTCTCTCCTGTCTCTCCTGGTTGTGTCTCTCCTGGTTGTGTCTCTCCTGTCTGTGTCTCTCCTGTCTGTGTCTCTCCTGTCTGTGTCTCTCCTGGCTGTCTCTCTCTCTCTGTGTGTTGCAGCAGACGGAGTCCCAGCCGCTCCAGGCAGCAGATCCAGGCTGAGCAGCAGCGCTGCAGAGGACAGAGGACAGAGGACAGAGGGCAGAGGACAGAGGACAGAGGACAGAGGACAGAGGGCAGAAGACAGAGGACAGAGGACAGAGGACAGAGGACAGAGGGCAGAGGGCAGAGGACAGAGGGCAGAGGACAGAGGACAGAGGACAGAGGGCAGAGGACAGAGGACAGAGGACAGAGGACAGAGGGCAGAGGACAGAGGGCAGAGGGCAGAGGACAGTGGACAGAGGGCAGAGGGCAGAGGACAGAGGGCAGAGGACAGAGGACAGAGGACAGAGGGCAGAGGACAGAGGGCAGAAGACAGAGGACAGAGGACAGAGGACAGAGGGCAGAGGGCAGAGGACAGACTGCTGTTACTGCACAGCAGCTTCAGGTGGAGCTGAGTTCAGTGTCTCTGACTACGTTTACATGGACTGCAATAATCTGACTATTGACCTTTGATTCTAAATAAGACAATATTTTGATTAAGGTGTTTACATGAGTTGCTTATAGAATATTCCATTCATATTCCTGTTTACATGCTACAGAGCAGAGTCCGATTAATGACTGAAGACACGCCCACATGACGTCACTTTAACCTGAAACCCTTTCTGCCATGTTGTTTTCTGCCATGTTGTTTTCTGCCATGTTGTTTTCTGCCATGTTGTTTTTCTGCCATGTTGTTTTCTGTCATGTTGTTTTCTGCCATGTTGTCTTTCTGCCATGTTGTTTTCTGTCATGTTGTTTTCTGCCATGTTGTTTTCTGTCATGTTGTTTTCTGCCATGTTGTTTTTCTGCCATGTTGTTTTTCTGCCATGTTGTTTTCTGTCATGTTGTTTTTCTGCCATGTTGTTTTTCTGCCATGTTGTTTTCTGTCATGTTGTTTTTCTGCCATGTTGTTTTTCTGTCATGTTGTTTTCTGTCATGTTGTTTTTCTGCCATGTTGTTTTTCTGCCATGTTGTTTTCTGTCATGTTGTTTTTCTGCCATGTTGTTTTTCTGTCATGTTGTTTTTCTGCCATGTTGTTTTCTGCCATGTTGTTTTCTGTCATGTTGTTTTCTGCCATGTTGTTTTCTGTCATGTTGTTTTTCTGCCATGTTGTTTTCTGTCATGTTGTTTTTCTGCCATGTTGTTTTCTGTCATGTTGTTTTTCTGCCATGTTGTTTTCTGCCATGTCGTTTTCTGCCATGTCGTTTTCTGCCATGTCGTTTTCTGCCATGTTGTTTTTCTGCCATGTTGTTTTCTGCCATGTTGTTTTCTGTCATGTTGTTTTCTGCCATGTTGTTTTCTGTCATGTTGTTTTTCTGCCATGTTGTTTTCTGCCATGTCGTTTTCTGCCATGTCGTTTTCTGCCATGTCGTTTTCTGCCATGTTGCTGCCGTGGTCGGGACAAAATGTCGGGACTTCTTTTTACCGGTGGCAGTCGTCTTTTCTTCTGTCAACAAGTTGCGCAACACTCACTGGAAGCTAGAGCATGTGTTGTCAAGCAGGTGGATCGCCGTAACGTGTTGCAAAATGCTGCGAAAACTCTGACAGGACGCCACAGAGTGATGAAGGTGTTTACATCTCTACAACGCACTTCAATAATGAGACTCAGATCAGAATACTCCACATGTCTTAACTCGACTGTTGCTTACTCCGACTGTGACCTTATTCAGGTTAAGGTGATCAGAACATGATGTTTACATGGCAGAGTCTGATTCAGAGTTTTGTCTTGATCGGGTTAATATCAGAATATTGCAGTCATGTAAACATGCTCAGTGTTTCAGAAGCAGCTGTCCTGCAACACTGACACAGCCCCGGGTTCCATCTGCAACTATTATTATATCTCAATATCGTTTTAATATAGATTAAATATTGTATAGCTGTAATAATGATTAGTTTAATATTGTTGCTCGGTAACGCACCGTCCGGTGCCTCCGTCCCCGGCTGATGATGCGTTTCCTGTTCATGGAGGAAATCCGCTGCTGGATCTGGAGGTTGTAGAGGAACAAGACTCGCTTCTTCTCTCTCTGCAGAGAGAGGGAGAGAATCCACCGGTCAGATGGACTGTTTAACAGTTACACAGATGAACACACACACACACACACACACACACACAAACACACACACACACACACACACACTGACACGAGAGAAGAAAGGGATTTCATGTAAAAATGTTTTTCAAACCAGTAAATCTCAGAGAAACCAACTGCTCTCTCTCTCTCTCTACATGCTGTAAATAATGTGTAGAAGAAGAAGACATGGAGTCAGTAGGTGGAGAGAGAGGCTGGTAATGACCCTCATTAACACTTTTCTTCCACTAAATCCTCTTTCATTCACCCTCTCTCTCTCTGTCTCTCTCTCTCACCCTCTCTCTCTCTCTCTCTCTCGCTCGCTCTGTGTGTGTCTCTCTCTGTCTCTCTCTCTCTCACCCTCTCTCTCTCTCTCTTTCTCTGTCTCTCTTGCTCTCTCTCTCTCTGTAATGCTATTACACTAATCTGTTCTCAGATCAGCTTTACTCCACACAGCGCCTCTTTGCTTACAGGATTTGATTTGACGTGTGTGTGTGTGTGTGTGTGTGTGTGTGTGTGTGTGTGTGTGTGTGTGTGTGTGTGTATTCCTGATGCCAGCAGTATGATTCATCTGTTAATTAGATTGAATCACCTGGCAGATGTAGTGATGTCACACTAACAAACACTCACAACAACAACAAAAAGACAAACAAGCTTTTTAATGACTTGTGATGAACTGATTTAAACACTTTGAGAGAAACATTTTGTTCACAGCAAGACCTGAAACACAGAAACAAATACCTGATACTACTGTTTCTACCACTACTACTACTACTGCTACTACTACTGCTACTACCATTACTACTACTGCTACTACTACTACTGCTACTACTACTACTACTACTACTGCTCATGGATGGATTACTGAATGGACCAACCAGGCACAGGCTCAGGGGCCCATGAGCTCCGGGGCCCCTGAGCCGGAGCCTGATACATGATGCTGTCACTAACTTTACGTTCACAGCCCTGCAGTCGAAGGCTTGGTCATTTGATCATCAACACCAAAGCCCCAAAATAACCTGAACATTAGCTTTGAAGGTGTCAGCATGGCTCTGTCACAGGGACTGTTCCCCTCTGTGTGTCTATAGCAGAGACTCTCAACCTTTTTCATATCAAGGACCCTAATTTAGTCCACATTAGGGCCACAGACCCCCATTTGATGAGATTTTGTCTCTCTGACCCAAATCTGAGAATATTTTTATTGTCAGATTTGATTTTGTCCAGAACTCCATGACTGTCTGTATTGCAGGTAGAGAGACAACAGAGAAACTATGATCAGAACAGTCATTCCTCTACATTCTCTAACTGTGTTAACTTCCTGTAAATGAAATAACGGTGAAGTTTAATAATTCATCAATTTGCTGGGGACCCCCTGGAACCCCCTCAAGGACCCCTGGTGGTCCCCGGACCCCACGTTGAGAACCACATGAAGCGCTGCATTGTGTTGTGACTCTGCAGCCTGCTGCTGCTTCAGATCCAGATCATCTTCCTCTCAGCTGCTGAGTCACGTGACTTTATTCAACTCACTTTATCTCTCTTCACAGTCAGGATTCATATCTGATTAAAATTAGCTATGGGCTCTGAAACGCTGAGCCATAATGAACACACACACTCACACACACACACACACACACACACACACACTCACACACACACACACACACACACACACATGTATGACATCATCTTTGTTTATCAGAGCATGGCCTGATCCTGATGCAGCCTGCTGTGCAGAGGAGACACACTGCTGCTGTTCACCTGGGTTAACACTAACACACTAACAGAACCAATAATAATAATAATTTCTTTACAGATGTAAACACACACTCGTACAGATTGTTTTCCCCGTAATGAAAAAATCCTCTGCAGCTTTTCTCTGTGGCTCTGACTTATTTACCCATGATCCTCTGCAGGTAAACACAGAAACGGCTCTGTGGTTCAAAGTCCAGGCTGAGGATTAAGAGCTGTATTCATACAATTACCAGTTCACACACACACACACACACACACACACACACACACACACACACACACACACACACACACACACACACACACACACACACACACAAGCACACTCATATGCATTCCAAGAATTATTGGTCTTTCGGTCTTTGGCTTTGTAGGGCCAACTAGTTTCATGGTGTGTGTGTGTGTGTGTGTGTGTGTGTGTGTGTGTGTGTGTGTGTGTGTGTGTGTGTGTGTGTGTGTGTACCGCAGGATAGTGGAAGGCGGCGATGACTCGTCTGAGGCGGTTGGTGTAAACCTGCAGACAGCTGAACAGCGCCGCCAACAGGACAGAACACACACAGGTGACATACACACCTGCAGGGAGGGGGGAGGGGGGGGACACACACACTGGGGGGGGGGGGTGACATTTTATAAAAAAGAATTAGATTGATGAAAACACACACACATACACAGAAACACACACACACACCTTTGACCTTTGACCTACTCTGGTTGCTGGTGGTCATGTGGAGGCTGGAGGAGGAGTTGAAGGCAGCGACAGTCTTCCTCAGGAGGCGGGCCATCATGGAGGCTCCGCCCACTCTGATGTCCACATGGTGGCTGCCTGCAGGGGGGCGGAGTCACACACCGGACAGGAAGGGACCCGACTGTAAAGCTGCACCATGTCAGAGTGTACAAGGTGGTGACGAGAGGAAACTGCTTGAATTGTGAGGACTGTGTGTCTGTGTGTGTGTGTGTGTGTGTGTGTGTGTGTGTGTGTCTGTGTGTGTGTGTGTGTGTGTGTGTGTGTGTGTTTACTGGTGAGGTTGAACTGGGTGACGCTGTGTCTGCTGACGATGTCCAGCATGTGAAACAGAGACAGATCCACAGCCAGCAGGACGGCAGACAGCAGAGCAACACACACCACCTGCAACACGGACCACCTGCACACACACACACACACACACACACACACACACACACACACACACACACACACACTTATTCAAATACTGTCAACTGATTCCACTTCTACAGGTGAAATAACTTCAGTCTCATAACGAGGTTTAACTCAAAAATGTTTTCACCAGTCCACAGGAGGTGATGTAACTCTCCCTTGTGCTTTCTACATGGATCATCATCATTATCATTATTATCATTATCATTAATATCATCATCATTATCATCATCATCATCATCACCACTTGTCGGAGCTCAGTGGGATGGATGGCTGGACTCCAGGGGTCGATGAACTGACTTCTCTCAGATCTGCTGAGAGGAAACAGACAGCGCTTCCCCTGTAACATGAGATGAGACGAGAGATGAGACATCAGACAAGATGAGACAAGATGAGACGAGAGATGAGACATCAGACAAGATGAGACGAGATGAGATAAGATGAGAGATGAGAGATGAGACAAGATGAAAAAAGACGAGATGAGAGATGAGATGAGAGACAAGACGAGATGAGAGACAAGATGAGATGAGAGATGAGACGAGATGAGAGATGAGAGAAGAAATGAGAGGTGAGATAAGATGAGACGAGATGAGAGATGAGATAAGATGAGGAGAGGAGAGATGAGACTAGATGAGAGGTGAGATGAGACAAGATGAGGCTAGATGAAATGAGATGAGACAAGATGAGAGGAGAAGTGAGACGAGATGAGAGGAAAGATGAGATGAGACGTGAGATGAGACGAGATGAGAAGTGAGACGAGATGAGAGGTGAGATGAGATGAGATGAGAGACGAGATGAGAGGTGAGATGAGACGAGATGAGAAGTGAGACGGGATGAGAGGTGAGATGAGAGACGAGATGAAGAGATGAGAGGTGAGATGAGACGAGATGAGAGGTGAGATGAGACGAGATGAGAGATGAGAGACGAGATGAGGAGATGAGAGGAGAGATGAGACAAGATGAGAGATGAGATGAGGGACGAGACGAGAGACGACATGAGATGAGAGACAAGATGAGATGAGACAAGATGAGAGATGAGAGAGATGAGAGGAGAGATGAGAGGTGAGATGAGACGAGACGAGACGAGATGAGACGAGACGACAAGTGAGACGAGATGAGAGGTGAGATGAGACAAGACAAAATGAGACGAGATGAGACGAGATGACAGATTAGATTAGACAAAATGAGACAAGATAAAACAAGATAAAACAAGAGAACAAGAGAAGATGAGGTGAGACAAGATAAAACAAGAGAACAAGAGAAGATGAGGTGAGACAAGATAAAACATGGGAAATTTTACACTCAGTCATCATCTCTTCTGCGTTATCATTACACAGCATATAAATATCTACATGTAAACAATATTAATAATACAACTAACACTACTGCTAGTACTGCTGCTGCTACAAGTACAAGTACTATTATTAGTAGCAGTGGTAGTAGTCCTAGTTGTAGTAGTAGCAGTATTATTATTGTTACTATTAGTATTAGTATTATATTTGGATAGTACTTTTCTTATATGGCATGGAAATTGCAAAACATTGACATACTTCAGAGCTGTTCCTGTATTTTGTAATGAAACAAAGAATTTCATTCCAAAATCAGATCTGAAGTGTGAAACTCACACTGACACAAAAACAAAACAGTTACTGCATTGAAGTCAAACTCACTGCTGAAAAGTACTGAGGTTATTAGTGAGCTAGAGACCTTTACTCACAAAATACTAACATTTCAGAGGATATCATCACTTTTAGTTTTGACATATTGAGACTGAACCTCAGGTAAATGTGTGATATGGATGAAGTGTGAAACACAGCAGCTGTTCTCACCGCTCTCCTCCTGCGGGCGTCGATCAGTCTGAAGTATCTGGAGATGTAAACGTTATCGAAGCGAACGTCCTGCCTGAACCTCCTGCTGTAACCAAACGCCCTGCAGCCAGAGGAGGAGAAGAAGAAGACTGTGAACACACACACACACACACACACACACACACACACACACACACACACACACACACACACAACTAAACTGTCAAATGTAAATGTGTTGATTCAGGTCTACTTCGGGCATCAGCCTGCACAGTCAGTTTATACCCAGCTGGGCATTAGGGAGATGAAATGTAATTTATCATCATTTATTACACAGCTTGGTTGAATACTCAATTCTGATTGGTTGATGAAGGCATTTTGAGGAGTGTTATTTCTGAATAACAAATCTCTGTTTTCACATCTCATCACATCACTGCAGTCAACAGGTCTGGTCGATCATGTTGATTTGTAATCAGAGTAACTGGCTCCACCCTGTGGCAGAACAACGTTACTGCAGTTAGTTCTGACTTCCACTAAAGATTTCTACAATATTACTGTATTTGATTAAAAGAGAACCAAACCTTTCATTGCTGGTTAGAGGCTGAAGGAGGATCTAACTGCATCTGTTATGTTGCTATGGTTACAGGTTAGGTTATGGTTAAAATCATATTAAATCAATATTTTGTGGGTCAACTTAGGAATTAGGAACACTAAGAAACTCTTCTGCTGCAGTGAGCCGCCAACACCGGCAGCAGACCGGTGGAACTGTGAAAAGAAAATGGAGGTCAGATAAATAAAGGTTTTAAAAGAAGCTGAGGCTCACGAGGTGAAGATGGAGGTGAAGGAGAGGGAGAGGAGGAGCTGCAGGAGGCGCAGCAGCCGCTCCATCCCTGCTGTCAGCCGACTGAACGACCGGCTGAGGGACTCGCTGAAGTCCTGCTGCAGAGACCCAGACAGGACCGACTGCTGCTGCTGCTCCTGTGGGGGGGGGGGGGGGGGGTCAGAGGTCAGTGAAGTTCACAATTCACTTCACATTCACAGTGGATTTAAGAGGAAGTAGAGCCCAAACCAAAACCTGTGTAAAGCCTGACACCTCATGGTAAAGAGCAACAATGGTAAACCAGGTGGTGACATCATCACCTGGCACCAAAGATCAGCCAATAGCAGATGGACATTTCAGTCGCATGGTTTGTACTATTAGATGTCAGGCTTTACACAGATTTGGTTTTGGGGTTTAGTTCCTCTTTAAAATACTGAAGGACCTGACTATAGGCTAGTGTCAAATGACTTCTGATTGGCTGAGCTGAGTCTCTCTCTCTGTGTGTGTGTGTGTGTGTGTGTGTGGGGGGGGGGGGGGTATGACTTAAGTCACTTTCAGGGACACACACCAGACTTAAGACCAGTTGATTGGGGACGGCTTGTGCAATTGGGGACAAATGTGTGTCCCCAATTGGTAAAAAGCTGATTTTTGGGTCAGTGGTTAAGGTTAGGGTTATGGTTATGGTAAGTCTCCAGGAAATGAATGTAAGTCTATGTAAATACCCCAAAAGTGACATAAGTAAGACTGTGTGTGTGTGTGTGTGTGTGTGTGTGTGTGTGTGCGTGTGTGTGTGTGTGTGTGTGTGTGTGTCACCTGCAGCACCAGCTCGGAGCTGAACTCTCTGCTCAGCAGGTGGATGGATCGGTTCAGCTGATCGAACGTCTGACCGAAGTTTCCCTCCACCGGGATCTGCTGCCGGCACCAGGGAGTCATGACTGAGACAGAGACCACATCAGCACCAACAGGCTCAACATCTGACACCAAACACTCTCTCCTGTTCCTCATTTCCCCCAAACTTGTAATGCGATGCTAACGTTCTGCAGCATAACACAGTTCAGGTAGGAGCACCAAATGAAAAATAAACAAACAACAAACAACTACCAATAAAGAAGTAACCTCCTGTGTAAACATGAAAATGGCGGCTGGTCTGGCAGCAGCTTCTGCTTTTCAGCTTTTTTCTTTTGGTGCCGATGGAGAACGAATAAAGTCCACATTCCTCTACAGCAACCGTCTAAACACTCTGCTCACATGTCAGAGCCCCAGATAATATAATAATAATAACAATAAAAAAGAATAATAATAAAAATAATAATAATAATAATAATAGTGATATAACACTGCCATGCTGCAGACTGGTGTCTCTGCTCCCCCTGCTGGATGGATGCAGCATGACCTCAGACCGGCTGGTCAGACCTTGGCTGTGGCCGGACTGGATCACTATCAGTGTTTTAGGGCACTAATACGTACGTCAGACATTTTAATGTTAGTGTCCGAATCGCAATCTGTCGTCACCTGGCCGTTACCAAGCAACCAAGCTGTAACCCTTCTGTGGTTTTATAATGATGACATCATCCTCTTCAAACCTCGTTTACTAATGCCAAGCAACTTTTTTTGGTACCAAAAAGATGTCAAGCTATTGTAAAGATGTTTTCTTTTAACTGCCAATTCATAACTAATTATAAATGCATGTTTTGTTATGCTAATTTGAGCTCGTTAATGCTAACATTAACATTGCGGTCTGTTGTTCAGGAAGGTATTTATCTCTAGCTGCAGGTTATACGGTTCAGAGCTTATTGTAACGTGTTTTTTGTTAATGTCAGCTAGTGAGAATTAGAGCTGCAACGATTAATCGATGAATCGATTAGTTGTCAACTATTAAATTAATCGCCAACTATTTTGATAATCGATTAATCGGTTTGAGTAAATCTTTAAGAAAAATAAGTCAAAATTCTCTGATTCCAGCTTCTTAAATGTGAATATTTTCTGGTTTCTTTCCTCCTCTATGACAGTAAACTGAATATCTTTGGGTTGTGGACAAAACAAGACATTTGAGGACGTCATCTTGGGCTTTGGGAAACACTGATCCACATTTTCCACCATTTTCTGACATTTTATAGATCAAACAACTAATCGATTAATCGAGAAAATAATCGACAGATTAATCGACAGTGAAAATAATCATTAGTTGCAGCCCTAGTGAGAATCCAAAACCTGAAGGAAACCGCTCAGCTGGATCAGTGAAGAGCTGCTGTGTGAAAATAAACAGAAAGAAGAAGCCGAACACAACTCCGACACAGAGAATATTTATTCACAGACATAAGGTCGGAAAACGCAGAGACGGGAACGTCGGTGATTTTTTTTTCTGTTTAATGTCGGCTAGTGACTCATATATGGCTTTGAAGGAATATTGGTAACTTGTCAAATGTGAGCTGAAACATTTGTTTATGTGACTGGTGAACGCAGACGCAGGTTGATGATGAATGATGATGAATTAAGTGTCTGAATTCACTCAGTAATCATGTGTGATTTACTGCTAATTAGTGCACTAATAGAGCAGCACTATATAGGGAAATACAGATGAGGGAATAGTGATCCATTCCGGCCACAGCCCTTGTGTTAGCGTGTGTGTTCCTTGTGTGCCGGGCCTCTGTGACCTTTCACCTCTCATGACATCACACAGGAAGTGGAACCTCATGGAAGCGCAGAGGAAGTGGCTGATGACGGGAACTCTGACCGCCTGCATGCAGCGCCGCCACCGGACCTGGAACCAGTCTGCACAGCGCCGCACGGCCTGCTGGGCCACCACTGACACACACACACACACACACACACACACACACACACACCAGGTATTACACACACCCTGCTCTGTTCAGTAGAACCTCCATCACTAGTTTCCATTGGGCAATCTGTTGGGCAATGCTTCAAGCAACACAGGCAACACAGTGATCCACAGGGTCAGAAAGTTTCCTGTGGCATTAAGGCAACAGTTCTGAGGCAACTCTATGGGCAATGTTGCCCTCTAGTGTTGCCCAAAAGCTGCTCTGTGTATCACTTGTAGTACAGCTGCTATGAAAACAAAAGAATAAAGCTTTTGCACTCAATAATAACGTCAAACAGTTTTCATGTTCTTCCTGACTTCCTGTTGCCAAATGACAAATAAAACAAAAGTAATAAAAATAAAAGTCATTCTTCTAAACTGTTATACTTTGCATATATCTTGACATTTTTTAGACATTTTTACTAATTTCATACTGCGTATGTTTGATATTTTTGGTATATTTTTCATAAGACAATTACATTTTTGCACACACTCCAAATTTTTCACACTTCTACAATCTCTGAACCCATCGTCTATCGGTCTGACGACGATTAGACTCTGGGGGCCGTGGTCAATATTTGGGGGTTTCCGGTGCAGCCAGCGGACATCCGGGCCAAGACTTCCTCTTCTGTGCTCCGGTCATCGTTTACAGTCCAATTAGGAACTTGAGACGCGAGAGTCGAACGTTTCTCCACACAAAACACAAACATCGATACTTTCTGTAGGTGTTTCAGGTCCGGACGACATTTGGGCTAATCTCTATAAACAGATATCTGCATATGAGACGTCGGCTCTCGACTCCGACTCCATTCTCACGTCTCAGGTTGCTAATCGGACTGTAAACTGTTCCCACTTCTCTTCATACTTGTATTGTATTTTTAGATTTTTCTTAGTACTGTATCCAGTTACTATTTACTGTTGCAACAACCTAATTTCCCTACATTATCCATCTTAAGTTCTAAGTTCCATCTTAATTAAGTCTATTTAATCTCATCTTCACCACTCACTGTCGCACTGCATCATGGTCCTGGCGGCAAAGCGCTCCTGTGTTGTGTTCCCGGAGGCGGGGGCGGAGAGGGGGGCGGGGCCTGGGGCGGGGCCGGAGGCGGGGGCGGGGCCGGGGGGGGGCTGCGGTTGGAAGCGGTCGTAGCCGTACTGCGACATGACTTCGTCTCTGATGCTCTGGAACTTCCTGCTGACGCTGCGAGCCTCTTCCTGGAACTCTGCTGTGTCGTTCTGACAGGGAGACAGGAGCAGGAGTGACCTCTGACCTCTGACCTCTGACCTCTGAACCCCTCCCTGAACCCCCCCTCTCTCTCTCACCTGGATCTCCTGGGCGATCAGGATGAACGGCTGTACCGTCTCTCTCCACATCAGCCTGCTGTGTTGGAGCTGCAGGTCCAGACTGCAGCCCAGAGACAGAGCAGCAGTCTGGACGTTCTGCTGGATGTTCCACACCGGGCCTGGGGTCATGACAATAACAACAATAATAATCAATATTCCTGCTAATATCATCATCTCTGCTATTATCTTCATCATCACCATCATCATCATTTGTCTATATGGCACTTATCTAAAAGTAGAGCTTACAGAGTGGTTTACCAAAAGGAATAGAAGCAAATAAATATATTTATATATATGACATGATATGACAAGATACAATACAATATTGTACATAATGATAGTATACTGCAATACAACACAATATATTTAATGATATAATACAATATGATACAATCCGATGATATGATACAATACTATACGATACGATATGATACGATACAATATATGATATGATACGATACGATACAATGTGATACGATACGATACGATACAATAGGATACATTATGATACATTTCAATACAATGTCAAGTCAAGTCAAGTTTATTTATATAGCCCTTTATCACAGCATGTCTCAGAGGACTTCAGAGAAAGTGTCTAGCTCGGTCTAACTAAACACAATCAGTGGTGAACAAAATTATACAGGACAAGCATAGTGAAAAACTAAAGGTAGACAAGAGGAGATTTTAGCAAGATCTACCTGTTCTACAGCCTGACCTCCCCGGCACCCAGCCTTAGACCCTGATGCACACAAGGAAAAACTCCCAAGAGAAACCTTGGTAGGTAAACTTGGAAGAAACCTTGGGTGGGCTGAGGCAGAGAGGGATCCCCCCCTAATATGACTCAGCAGCAGGTAATGTCCCAAAAAGGTTGAGAACCACTGATATAAACAACAATGTGAGAGTGTGTGTGTGTGTGTGTGTGTGTGTGTGTGTGTGTGTGTGTGTGTCTCAGTCCCTCACCTCTGTACAGCTCAGACAGGATAAACAGCATCATGTAGTTTCTGCCTCTGGAGCCGAGCATGCTGGGAAACGTCAGGAGGACCGAACAACGGAACGAGGAGGAGAACGCTCCGCCCAGCATACACACAGCTGGAGCACACACACACACACACGCACACACACACACACACACACACACACGCACACACACACACACACACACACACACACACACACACACATACAGTAGATTTCAGTCAGAGTGTGTTGTGTGTTTATAAATCAGCAGTTCTGAACGTTTCTCACCGACAAACACACATCCTGCTGCCAGCCAGAGGTCAAAGGTCAGCGGCAGGCTGTGGGCGACACCTAGGAACAGACCTGAGGGACGGACAGGAAGCACAGGTCACATGATGAGGTCACATGATGAGGTCACATGACACTAACACAGCAGGGTCATCATGGTTCTGGAGTTTTCATTTGTTTTTGTTTCTATATACTTTTACATTTTTATTTCCATTTAGTTTAGTTTGTGTTTGTTTTCAGTGCAGCTCTGGTTTGACTTCACCTGCTCCGCTCACCGCTCCCAACAGAGCGCCGAGCAGGAAGCGAGCGGCAGGAAACTCATCTGATTGGCTGAAGAGGAATCGATGGACGGACGGTGGCAGGAAGGCCAGACTGAACCGCTCCAGAGCTGAGGGAGGAAACACAGACAGACAACAGACAGAGAGACAGACAGAGAGACAGAGAGACAGACAGACAGACAGACAGACAGACAGAGAGACAGAGAGACAGACAGACAGAGAGACAGACAGACAGACAGACAGACAGAGAGACAGAGAGACAGAGAGAGAGACAGACAGACAGACAGACAGACAGACAGACAGACAGAGGGACAGACAGAGGGACAGACAGACAGACAGACAGACAGCAGAGAGAAGCAGCTGGTTTTCATCCAGAGACACAGCTGGAGGACGATACGATACAATACGACAAGGTATGGTACAATACGATCCATTCGATACGTACGGTACGATATGATCGATATGTCCGATAGATACGATACGATATGTACGATACGTTTGATACGTACGATAGGCTACGTTCGATATGTACCGTGCGATACATACGATACGACACGATGCGTACAATACGATAGGATGTGATAGGATGTGATAGGATGTGATAGGATGTTATAGGATGTGATAGGATGTGATAGGATGTGATAGGATGTGATAGGATGTGATAGGATGTTATAGGATGTGATAGGATGTGATAGGATATACAGTTAGGCCCAGAAATATTTGGACAGTGACAGAAGTTTTGTTATTTTAGCTGTTTACGAAAACATATTCAGGATACAGTTATATAATCAATATGGGCTTAAAGTGCAGACTCTCAACTGTAATTTGAGAGTATTCACATCCAAATTGGAGGAAGGGTTTAGGAATTACAGCTCTTTAATATGTAGCCGCCTCTTTTTCAAGGGACCAAAAGTAATTGGACAAATTAACATTACCATAAGTAAAATGTTCATTTTTAATACTTTGTTGAGAATCCTTTGCAGGCAATGACTGCCTGAAGTCTGGAACCCATGGACATCACCAAACGCTGGGTTTCCTCCTTTGTGATGCTTTGCCAGGCCTTTACTGCAGCTGTCTTCAGTTGTTGCTTGTTTGTGGGTCTTTCTGCCTTAAGTTTTGTCTTGAGCAAGTGAAATGCATGCTCGATCGGGTTGAGATCTGGTGATTGACTCGGCCATTGCAGAATGTTCCACTTCTTTGCCTTAAAAAACTCCTGGGTTGCTTTCGCAGTATGTTTTGGGTCATTGTCCATCTGTACTGTGAAGTGCTGTCCAATCAACTTTGCTGCATTTGGCTGAATCTGAGCAGAAAGTATATCCCTATACACTTCAGAATTCATCCGGCTGCTTCTGTCTTCTGTCACGTCATCAATAAACACTAGTGACCCAGTGCCATTGGAAGCCATGCATGCCCATGCCATCACACTGCCTCCACCATGTTTTACAGAAGATGTGGTGTGCTTTGGATCATGAGCTGTTCCAATTATTCTCCATACTTTCTTCTTCCCATCATTCTGGTACAGGTTGATCTTAGTCTCATCTGTCCAAAGAATACTGTTCCAGAACTGGGCTGGCTTCTTCAGATGTTTTTTGGCAATAATCTGGCCTTTCTATTTTTGAGGCTGATTAATGGTTTGCACCTTGTGGTGAACCCTCTGTATTTACTCTCATTAAGTCTTCTCTTTATGGTAGACTTAGATACTGATACACCTACTTCCTGGAGAGTGTTCTTCACTTGGGTGGATGCTGTGAAGGGGTTTTTCTTCACCATGGAAAGGATCCTGGAAAGAGCCCGTGCAGCCTTCTGAGTCAATTGTCCAATTACTTTTGGTCCCTTGAAAAAGAGGCGGCTACATATTAAAGAGCTGTAATTCCTAAACCCTTCCTCCAATTTGGATGTGAATACTCTCAAATTACAGCTGAGAGTCTGCACTTTAAGCCCATATTGATTATATAACTGTATCCTGAATATGTTTTCGTAAACAGCTAAAATAACAAAATTTGTGTCACTGTCCAAATATTTCTGGGCCTAACTGTACTTCATTGTCCTCGTGGGGAAGCTTGTGTTGGACTCAGTGCTGGGTGTCAGTACAGAGAGCTGTACACAGCAGAGGAGTAACAGTGAATATTTTCACACACAAGCTGTTTGTCATCAGAGATGGACACATGGTGACACTTTGTAGCAGAAGACTTGTGGCAAGAATCACAATAGTGCTGCAATGATTAGTGGCTGCAACTAACGATTATTTTCACTGTCGATTAATCTGTCGATTATTTTCTCGATTAATCGATTAGTTGTTTGGTCTATAAAATGTCAGAAAATGGTGAAAAATGTGGATCAGTGTTTCCCAAAGCCCAAGATGACGTCCTCAAATGTCTTGTTTTGTCCACAACCCAAAGATATTCAGTTTACTGTCATAGAGGAGGAAAGAAACCAGAAAATATTCACATTTAAGAAGCTGGAATCAGATAATTTTGACTTATTTTTCTTAAAAAATTACTCAAACCGATTAATCGATTATCAAAATAGTTGGTGATTAATTTAATAGTTGACAACTAAACGATTAATCGATGAATCGTTGCAGCTCTAGCAATGATTAATGGATTTGTTGATTGATAGAAATTGATTATAGTTTTGATAATGGATTAAAAGAACATTTATCAAGAAAAAATACCAAACATTCACTGGTTCCAGCTTCACAGATTTGCTGCTTTTCTGTTTCATCTCTTTATTAAATGAATCCTTTGTGTTTCCTGGCTGCTGCTCAGACTGAGGGAGAAATCTGAAGAATCACTTCAGACTCTGAACTGAGACGGACATTTGACATTATTTTGAAAATTAATTAAATGATTAATCGAAAAAATAATCAATGGATTAATTGATCATGAAAACAATTGTTAGTTGCAGCCCTAAGTCACAATAAAGATGGTTTATCAAATCTGTGTTTATTCCGTTTTTAAATTTACAAGTGATTCTGTGATGCTAAGTCTGTTTGATCAAACATTAACATTTTTTTTTTTTTTTACTGTGTTCCTACTGACCAAGCTTACGTTGGCTAAATTAGCTAAATTAGCTAATGAGTTTAGCAGCATCAAGATGGACGGCCGGGTGGCATTACACCTGATAATACAGATCATCACACACAGAGATGCTAAAGGAGACTTTATAGAAGATAATAGTTGAATCTGGACAGTCAGTCAGATTCAGCCAGTGAGGAACAGTCTCTCCCTCAGTACCTGCTGAGCACATGTGTGTAACTGTGAATGTAAATGTGTGTAACTGTGAATATGAATCAGCTCTGTCAGCTTCCCCTGGATGAAGAAGGTTAAAAAGATGCAAATCAAGCAAGAACTGAAGAGTTGAATTCAAAAAATGCTAGATGCAATTTTGCAATTTTCAAAAAATGCTAGCTATCCACTCTGGAGAAAAACAATTCCTGTTATGATTCATATTTCAAAAAAATGATCACATCCTCTAAAAGTGAATTATTTTACAGGTAACAGGCTCAAGATAATAACTCATAACTTCAACAGGAATCATCAGTGAGTTTTAGTTTCAGATTGAGTCTTACTGCTGTGAGGAGTCCTGCGGCGCTTCACACTGTGCAGGGTCGACTGCAACATGATCAGCAGGTCAGACCACCAGCCTCAGCTTCAACACAGAGATCAATAGAAACACAGAGAGAGCAATTGAAACACAGAGAGAGCAATAGAAACACAGAGAGATCAATAGAAACACAGAGAGATCAATTGAAACAGGCAGATCAATAGAAACACAGAGAGAGCAATAGAAACACAGAGAGATCAATAGAAACACAGAGAGATCAATTGAAACAGGCAGATCAATAGAAACACAGAGAGAGCAATTGAAACACAGAGAGATCAATAGAAACACAGAGAGAGCAATTGAAACACAGAGAGATCAATAGAAACACAGAGAGAGCAATAGAAACACAGGCAGATCAATAGAAACACAGAGAGAGCAATAGAAACACAGGCAGAGCAATAGAAACACAGGCAGAGCAATAGAAACACAGAGAGAGCAATAGAAACACAGAGAGATCAATTGAAACACAGAGAGATCAATTGAAACACAGAGAGATCAATAGAAACACAGAGAGAGCAATTGAAACACAGAGAGATCAATTGAAACACAGAGAGAGCAATTGAAACACAGAGAGATCAATAGAAACACAGAGAGAGCAATTGAAACACAGAGAGAGCAATAGAAACACAGAGAGAGCAATAGAAACACAGGCAGATCAATAGAAACACAGAGAGATCAATAGAAACACAGAGAGAGCAATTGAAACACAGAGAGATCAATAGAAACACAGAGAGATCAATTGAAACACAGAGAGAGCAATAGAAACACAGAGAGATCAATTGAAACACAGAGAGAGCAATTGAAACACAGAGAGATCAATAGAAACACAGAGAGATCAATTGAAACACAGAGAGATCAATAGAAACACAGAGAGATCAATTGAAACACAGAGAGATCAATTGAAACACAGAGAGAGCAATTGAAACACAGAGAGATCAATAGAAACACAGAGAGATCAATTGAAACACAGAGAGAGCAATAGAAACACAGAGAGATCAATAGAAACACAGAGAGATCAATAGAAACACAGAGAGATCAATAGAAACACAGAGAGATCAATAGAAACAGGCAGATCAATAGAACTGGAATGGTTAGAAAGGCGATACCTCATCAGATCAGCGGTCTTGATCGGTCATTTGATTGGTTCGCCTCAAAATGGCTGCCACAGGATGTTTGGTTTGTTTGTGTTTGGTGCATGAGACTCAGGGAGCATCATGTGTTGCCATGGCGACGGCATCAGTTAACTGAACATCCTGCTGGCGGCCATGTTGAACACTGTCACTTCCTGTTACAGTCTGAGATGCAGAGAGACTCTCAGGATGAACATGGAAAATCATGAAAGGGTTAGATTAAAGGTTAGGTTACATTTTCCTCCATTTTACTTAGTGAGGGGTGGGGCCAGAGTGAGGGGCGGAGCCAGAGCGAGGGGCGGAGTCAGAGTGGGGGGCGTGGCCAGAGTGAGGGGCGGAGTCAGAGTCACAACCGCTGTGGGAAGGTAAACGACTGGGAGGAGATCAAATACCAAAAGACTAGGAAAAGAAAGAAGGAACGCAGAATATGTATAATAATAATAATGTAATAATAATAATAATGATAATAATAATAATAATAATAATAATAATGTAATAATAATAATAATGATAATAATAATAATAATAATAATAATGTAATAATAATAATAATAATAATGATAATAATAATAATAATAATAATAATAATAACTTTATTTATAGTATAGTACCTTCATACATAAATTGCAACTTGAAGTGCTTTACAGAAAATAAATGAATTAAAACAATCACAGGCAAAAGGAAAATTTTCAAGCAAAATCAAAAATACAAGCAAAAGTAAAACAGTAATGTGTCTAAATGACATGAAAGAAAGAAAGAAAGAAAGAAGGAAAGAAACAAAGAAACACACACACACACACTCTATAACTTCATGCTTTGGCAACATTGTTTGTAAACTTTCATGCCAATAAAGCAAATTGAATTGAATTGAAAGAAAGAAAGAAAGAAAGAAAGAAAGAAAGAAAGAAAGAAAGAAAGAAAGAAAATAGATCAGGATAACAATAAGAAATAGAAATATTCTTTTATCGTAGAAATATTCTATCGTAGAAAACATCATGTTATTGTAAGAAAATGTACTCAAAATATGAAATATAGTATAATAGGTGGAGAGGAATATGAAGTGATGGATCCCCCCCCCCCCCCCCTGCAGGCTGGCTGGTCGGTGGCGGCGTGGCGCTCACAGGAAGGTCAGAGGTCACATGGTGGCGGCGGGGCGGAGCCTGGTGGCGTTCCTCCTCGGTCTGCTGCTGGCGGCGCTGTGCGGAGCCGCCGCTCTCTTCCTGCAGCAGCAGCCTCTGTGGCTCTGTGTCTACGCCACGGTGGGCGGGGCCTCGCTCGCCGCCTTCGGCATGGGGCTGTGGGCCGGCGTGCGGGCCGACACGGCCGCCATGCTGCCTTCCCTCTGCTCAGGTGAGACGGACCAGTTCTGGAGATGTAGTTCTGTGTGTTTTGTCTTTCTGCACAACAGTTTTCTCTCTCTGACCTCTGACCTCTGACCCTCCGTGCCCCCCCCCCCCCCCCCCCTCCTCCTCAGCGAGGGGGCGGAGCCTCCTGTTGTTCCTGGTTGTGTCTCAGCTGCTGTCCGGGCCGCTCTCCAACACGCTGCTGAACGCAGAGCGAGCCGCCGCCAGCCTGCTGTGTGGGGCGGAGCTAACAGCCAACCAGACCCAGGAGCTGCTGCAGAGGGCGGCCACGCCCCTTTTCCGTAAGACCCGCCCCCTTCTGCATCACTATACACTATTAATACTACTACTACTACTACTACTACTACTACTACTACTGCTGCTGCTGCTGCTGCTACTACTACTACTACTACTACTACTACTACTGCTGCTACTACTGCTGCTACTACTACTACTACTACTACTACTGGTACTACTACTACTCTACTAACACTACTACTACTACTGGTACTGCTGCTACTACTACTACTGCTACTACTGCTACTACTACTCTACTAATACTACTACTACTACTACTACTGCTGCTACTACTACTACTGCTACTACTGCTACTACTACTACTCTACTAACACTACTACTACTACTACTACTGCTGCTACTACTACTACTACTACTACTGGTACTACTACTACTCTACTAACACTACTACTACTACTGGTACTGCTGCTACTATATGGAAAGCCGTTTGAGCATTTATTCCATATCCTTGATATCAAACACCACTGCGCTTTACTAGTTGGACATTTTGTCTTACTAGTTCGCCGTTTTGTCTTACTAGTTCGCCATTTTGTCTTACTAGTTACACTAGTAAGGCTCTTTTTGTCCTGACTAGTTACACTAGTGAGGGCTAAAATGCTTACTAGTAGAACTAGTAAGAGCTAAAATGTTTACTAGTTACACTAGTAAGGCCCAAAATGTCTACTAGTCACACTAGTGAGGGTTTTTTGGCCTTACTAGTTGAACTAGTAAGAGCCAAAATGTTTACTAGTCACACTAGTAAGGCCCAAAATGTCCACTAGTCACACTAGTAAGGCCCAAAATGTCCACTAGTCACACTAGTAAGGCCCCAAATGTTTACTAGTTGAACTAGTAAGGTCCAAAATGTCCACTAGTCACACTAGTAAGGCCCAGAATGTCCACTAGTCACACTAGTAAGGCCCAAAATGTTTACTAGTTGAACTAGTAAGGGCCAAAATGTCCACTAGTTGCACTAGTAGAGGCGGGACAGTGTGCATTGAGGCTGCTGATTGGCTCTCGAGTTCAAAATTTAAAATGCCAACCAATCAGGACTCATTTTGCAGCTTACTAGTCACACTAGTAAGGCCCAAAATGTCCACTAGTCACACTAGTAAGGCCCAAATGTTTACTAGTCACACTAGTAAGGCCCAAAATGTTTACTAGTTGAACTAGTAAGGGCCAAAATGTCCACTAGTCACACTAGTAAGGGTCTTTTGACCTTACTAGTTGAACTAGTAAGGGCCAAAATGTTTACTAGTCACACTAGTAAGGCCCAAAATCTCTACTAGTCACACTAGTGAGGGTTTTTTGGCCTTACTAGTTGAACTAGTAAGGCCCAAAATGTTTACTAGTCACACTAGTAAGGACCAAAATGTTTACTAGTTCAACTAGTAAGGGCCAAAATGTTCACTAGTTACACTAGTAAGAGCCAAAATGTTTACTAGTTACACTAGTAAGGGTCTTTTTGACCTCACTAGTTGAACTAGTGGCGCTGATATTCGGCTTACTAGTTGATGTTTTCATCTTACTAGTTTGACAAAACTGCGCACTAGTCGACATGTGCGCGCAACTAGTTCAACTAGTAAAGTGCTGTACCGTCATACATGTTAAACTAGTTAAATGTGATCACTTCACTAGTTGAACTAGTCGCGTGCAGATGTCGACTAGTAAGCAGTTTTGTCCAACTAGTCAGATGAAAATCAGTGCCACTAGTTGAACTAGTAAGGTCAAAAAGACCCTCACTAGTGTAACTAGTAAACATTTTGGCTCTTACTAGTTCAACTAGTAAGGTCAAAAAACCCTCACTAGTGTGACTAGTAGACATTTTGGCCCTTACTAGTTGAACTAGTAAACATTTTGGCCCTTACTAGTGCAACTAGTAAACATTTTGGCCCTCACTAGTTGAACTAGTGAGGTCAAAAGACCCTTACTAGTGTAACTAGTGGACATTTTGGACCTTACTAGTCAAACTAGTGGACATTTTGGCCCTTACTAGTGCAACTAGTAAACATTTTGGCCCTCACTAGTTGAACTAGTGAGGTCAAAAGATCCTTACTAGTGTAACTAGTGGACATTTTGGACCTTACTAGTTCAACTAGTGGACATTTTGGACCTTACTAGTTCAACTAGTAAGCTGCAAAATGCAGCCTACTAGTGGCACTAGTGCCACTAGTAGGCTGGAAAATGACAAAATGCTGAGTCCTGATTGGTTGGCATTTTAAATTTTGCCCTGGAGAGCCAATCGGAAGCCTCAATGCACACTTTCCCGCCTCTACTAGTGCAACTAGTGTAACTAGTGGACATTTTGGCCCTTACTAGTTCAACTAGTAAGGTCAAAAGACCCTTACTAGTGTGACTAGTAAACATTTTGGCCTTCACTAGTTCAACTAGTAAGGTCAAAAGACCCTTACTAGTGTGACTAGTGGACATTTTGGCCCCTACTAGTTCAACTAGTAAACATTTTGAGGCTCACTAGTAGAACTAGTAAACGTTTTAGCTCTTACTAGTGTAACTAGTAAGCATTTTGGCTCTTACTAGTTCAACTAGTAAGGTCAAAAAACCCTCACTAGCATGACTAGTAGAAATTTTGGGCCTTACTAGTTCAACTAGTAAACAATTTGGGCCTTACTAGTTCAACTAGTGGACATTTTGGCTCTTACTAGTGTAACTAGTAAACATTTTAGCTCTTACTAGTTCTACTAGTAAGCACTTTAGCCCTCACTAGTGTAACTAGTCAGGACAAAAAGAGCCTTACTAGTGTAACTAGTAAGACAAAACGGCAAACTAGTAAGACAAAATGTCTAACTAGTAAAGTGCACTACAGTTTGATATCAAGGATATGGAATAAATGCTCAAACGGCTTGCCATACTACTACTACTACTGCTACTACTGCTACTACTACTCTACTAATACTACTACTACTACTACTGCTACTACTGCTACTACTACTCTACTAATACTACTACTACTACTACTGCTGCTGCTACTACTACTACTGCTACTACTACTACTACTGCTACTACTACTAATAATACTACTACTACTACTTAAACTATTACTATTACTACTACTACTACTACTACTACTACTACTACTACTACTACTGGTACTCTTACTATTAATACTACTACTACTACTGCTACTACTAATACTACTACTACTACTACTGGTACTATTACTATTAATAATACTACCACTACTACTACTACTGGTACTACTACTACTACTCCTTCTACTGCTGCTTCTACTATCAAAACAGTATTACTGTATTTTGTAGTTGATGGAGAGGATTTCTCCCAATTGGTTCGGAGATTCAAACCAGCAACCTTCCAGTACCAACCCCTCCTCCTCTCCCCTCCTCTCCTCCTCTCCTCTCCTCCTCTCCTTTCCTCTCCCCTCCTCTCCTCCTCTCCTCTCCTCTCCTCTCCCCTCCTCTCCTCCTCTCCTCTCCTCCTCTCCTCCCCTCCCCTCCCCTCTCCTCTCCTCCTCTCCTCTCCTCTCCCCTCCTCTCCTCTCCTCTCCCCTCCTCTCCTCCTCTCCTCCCCTCCCCTCCTCTCCCCTCCCCTCCTCCCCTCCCCTCCCCTCTCCTCTCCCCTCCTCCCCTCCTCCCCTCCCCTCTCCTCTCCTCCCCTCCCCTCCCCTCCCCTCCCCTCCTCTCCCCTCCTCTCCCCTCCCCTCTCCCCCTCCTCCCCTCCTCTCCCTCTGTAGCGGTTCTGGATCAGATCCAGCAGATCAGCAGTAACGCTCAGGCTGCAGCAGGAAGAGTCCAGAACCTCATCAGCTCTCTGACCGACAACGTCCGCCATGTTGGTGCGTTCGGTCCTATCAGCTTTCACGTTTAATTCTTTCTGTTTTTGCCTGTTTTTTTTTCTGTAACTTGTTTTGAAGATAGATTCATAAAATCCTACAGGGAAACTGGGTTGTTGCAGCAGAAAATAGTAATAGGATACAGCAAAGAAAAATAGGATATAGATAAGAATATTTAATATTTCACTGTTTATCCTACTGGCTTTTACTTATTATTGCATTGTTGTTTAAAAAAAAAATCTGTTTTAGAGTAAAGTAGATTAGATTAAAGTTTAGCAACAAATCTAGCTAGCTAAGAATAAGAAAACCAGTGAGTAGTTAGTTAGTTTATTGTCCTCAGAGAGGAAATTCTTTTCACAGTTGATGCTCACATGAAAACAGTTCAAAGACATGATGCAAAATAGCAGAAAAATATAGCAGAAACCCAAAAAACACACTGACATTGTACAGTGGTACAGAGACAAAAACACACTGACATTTTACAAACAAGTTACAGAAAGTTAATATTCACCGGGACGGGGGGGGGGGGGGGGGGGGTGTTCCTATTTAAAGCTCGTATGGCAGAAGGGACAAAGCTCTTGCTGAAGCGGGCCCTCCTGCTCATGGGTGCTGTGTCTCGACCAGAGGGGAGGAGGTGAAGTGCTGTGAAGCAGGTTCTGGTCCTGTGGGACTGTGTGTGTGTGTGTGTGCTTTACGGGTCAAATGGAGTTTCGGTGGTGCGGGCGGAGAAGGTGGGAGTGGGAAGACCGATTAGTTTGGTGGCTGAACGGGTGATGAGTACTGAGTGCTGAAGAAAATAAAACCAATAATTAAAACAACGGAACATTTTGAAAACGATACAGCAAACATCAAATAGCGAGACGTTATGACGATGTGAACCGTGACCTCTGACCCCTGCAGCTCGCACCCTGAGGAACGTGCTGCACTTCCTGGCGGAGGTCGGGGACGAGTGTAACGCCCGGCTGGGCGCTCCGTACGGGACGTGCCGGGCGCTGTTCGGCCAGGCGCGGGACGCCTGCTCCGCCCTGCTGGGACCCTTCAGCTTCCTCTGTGACATCATGGACGGCTTCCTGCCACTCTGCGGCCTCGCCCGCGGTCTGCCACACACACACACACACACACACACACACACACACACACACACATTTATGTTTTTATAGTATTTAGTAGTTAGTACGGATGGGACGATATATCGCAATACAAAAATGTGACAATACGTAACGTGGGTCAGAAAAAAAAAGTTTTGTGATAATATCTCTATTTTATTCTGCTTGCTGACAGACAGGCAGACAGACAGACAGAGAGAGGGACAGACAGACAGAGAGACAGACAGACAGAGAGAGAGACAGACAGACAGACAGACAGAGAGACAGAGAGAGAGACAGACAGACAGACAGACAGACAGACAGGTGAAGACAGAACCTCCTTCTTTCTCTGTTGGCAGAGGTAAAGAACTAATTACTAGTGACGGACGATCTGTTTCTCTCCTGATCTGATTCGATACGATCTGAGGTTCAGGATCAATACAACCAGGATACGATGTGATCAGTAAAAGTTCAGTGACAACAAAGAATTCTGTTTATTTCTGAGACTCAAATCTTTCCAGCGATGCCATTGGCTGCTAGAATGTAAACAACAATTTAAAAATGTCGTTACAAAGTGACAATAATATAATTTGGATGGAGAGCTTGTGAAACTGTGATGGTCAAGAGTCTCATTAGTGATTACTACAGCAGAATAACATGGAGCTGATATCACCATTCATGTTCCTGACAGCAGAATAACATGGAGCTGATATCACCATTCATGTTCCTGACAGCAGAATAACATGGAGCTGATATCACCATTCATGTTCCTGACAGCAGAATAACATGGAGCTGATATCACCATTCATGTTCCTGACAGCAGAATAACATGGAGCTGATATCACCATTCATGTTCCTGACAGCAGAATAACATGGAGCTGATATCACCATTCATGTTCCTGACACAGCAGATGGATTGTTATATTTTTGTATTTTGATATATCGTCTCATCCCTATTTAGCACCAAAGATGGAGAGTAAATAAATGAAATGAGGATCTGTCAGGTTCCTGATTTAAATCTGACTCGGTGTCTGTCCTCTTGCAGTCGGTCAGCTCTTCTGCATCGTCCCGTCCTTCATCGCCGGACACCTGAAGGAACGACTGGCGGCTCGTAAGTCCATCATGTCACAGTCTGTTGTTAAAGGTCCACATCATGTAAAGCAGGACTCCCCTCTTCCTCTGTGGTGATAAAGGAGTTGGATGGTCTATCTAAACATGGTGAAAGTATCAAAACTAAATCCACACAATCCATATTAGTGCAGCGAGCCTCTAAACGAGCCGTTTGGACTTCCGTAACTTTGTGATGTCACAAAGGTTCGCTCATTATCATTTTTGTAAGAAATAATTGACTAAAGCCCTATTCACACGGGACTAGTATGACCTGGGGACCTCTAGTAATAAATAATTGTAATAATTGCGGAGGTCGTCTGTGATCTTAATCCCGTGCGAATCTGCCATGTCCGTAATTTGTAAAGAAAAAATTCCACCGCAAATTACCTTCCATATTTCACCAAACACAGAGGTCATGTGATAATATTAGTCCTGTGATTTGCAGGTCGTATTTTTTTTTTCAAGGTTTTTTGTTTTCTCCGCACCTTTTTTCTGCCTCTTTTCCGGTCGAGAATCACGGAGGCTGCGTTGGCAAATTATAAATGAAAGTTTTGACAGCACTTTGGGTGCAAAGTCAGGAGGCTGATCTCACTACAGCATGGAGACACATTCAGACAGAGCAAGCTCAAATCCATCAAGCAAAATCTCCAAAGATGACGAGATGGATGATATTCATGGCAGCATGCGGCATAATTTTTCTATCTTTCAACAGGCTCAACGGTTATTATGTGGTAGACTATTAATAGTGAAGTTAGGCCTATACGCAGAGCCTTGACATCATATCCGGAGGATAATGTCAGTAAATTTGAGTAAAATACTGACTTTGCTTATCCTGTGCAAATGCGCCACACAAAACACAGACATGGGGGGGGTCATTTCTAAATCACATGAGGTCCCCAGGTAACACTAGTCCCGTGTGAATAGGGCTTAACAAAGTGTTTTTTGTCATTGTTTATTACCGGAGAGTTTTCCCTACCTGGACAGAAAGACACTAAATAAAACTCTGGAGGATTTGGAGCTTTAATTTTGCCTCGTACAACTGATCCGCTTCATGGGGGAAAAGTGAGGCAGTGCCTTGCTCCAGGGCAACTTGGTGCTGTAGTGAACAGCTTGGCAGACTGAACACAGTAAACAACAGCCTGTCTGTCTGCTTGTCTGTCTGCCTGTCTGCCTGTCTGTCTCTCTGTCTGCCTGTCTGCCTGTCTGTCTGTCTGTGTCTCTGCCTCTCTGCCTGTCTGTCTGTCTGTCTGTCTGTCTGCCTGTCTGTCTGTCTGCCTGCCTGCCTGTCTCTCTGTCTGTCTGCCTGTCTGTCTGTCTGTCTGTCTCCCTACAGCCACCGTCTTGGCGTTTGAGCGGATGAAGCGGGAGTTTGAGTTCAGCGTCTCGGCCTCGGTGACCTTTGACCTGGAGGTGAACGCCAGCCGCTCTCTGCAGCAGGCGGCGCAGCAGATCCTGCGGGAGGTTTCCTCCCAGCTGCAGGTGGTCCAGAGGCTGAGCGAGCCGCTGGCCTACGGCGGGACCGTCCTGCTGGCCTGGGCCTTCCTGCGGTCAGTCCTGCTCGCTCACACCGCGCTTCGTCCGCTAGACTTCACAAAGTCCTCGGTCCAGAATCCGAACCCGGTCTCACGGCGGTTCGTGAAATAGTCACGAAATTTAATCTATTGATTCGTGTTCATGGTTCATGATTTTTCCATTTTTTTCGTGACACTCAGCACGACTTTCAAACTAATGTGTTTCAGTTGGAAGTATCTTTTGTGCCTGCAACACGTTTTTTTTTTCTGTCAGTCAGGACTCAGGAAGTAGTTTGACATTGAAATAAAACGGTAGTCAGGGTGTTGTGGTCGGGGGGGCGGGTGGGCGTGTACGTTTGCCTTTGATGCCGACGACCGGGGTTCGATTCCCAGCGTGTTCAAAGTACATTTCAACTGTAAGCCACATTTAAATTTTTAACGAATGTTTTCTTTAAACCATGACCAAACCATTTCTCTAACCTTAACCAAGTTGTTTTAGTTGCCTAACCATAACCGTAACACAAGTAGTTTTGTTTGCCAAAACTTACGTTTTCAAATTCGTGGTGGAGGAACGTGATTCAGGTCGTGTGCATTTCACGAATAAAACACGAATCAATAGATTACATTTTCGTGACTATTTCACAAACTGCCGTGAGACCGTGTTGGGAATCCTCTTATCTGACTTCAGGACAGTATTTAGGACTTCTGCCAATACAGACCAGGAGCTCCAGTCTTGAGTTGGGACCTTGGTCTTTTATCATTTAGGATTTGGCTTTTACAGAAAGGTCCCGACTCTCAAAAGTCCTACATTGTGTCTTAACTTCAGGACAGTTCAGAATTTAAAAACTGGTCTAAAAAAGGTTTGTTATTCTCCAACTGAAATGGCTGCAATACTTTACATTTTTGACCATGAAGGTGAAAACAGAAATGTAATGATTGAAAGATTAATGAAACCTGCTGACTGATTTCTCTGATGACACGATCATAACAATATATCAAACCCTGCAGCACTTGACTTTGGACCCTAATGAGACACTAAAAGACCCCAGTTTTCCAAATAACAGCTTCCTCTCCACCTGAAACTGAGAAGTGCTCTGATGTGATAACAGACAGCAATGCCACCTGCAAACAGTTCCTCCATTTCCAACAGCTGGTAATACACATTTCCAGATCTGCACATTCTGTACATGTTTCTACAGCTGTAAAATTAGATAGATAGATAGATAGAACAATAGATAGATAAATAGATAGATAGAATGATAGATAGATAGATAAATAGATACATAGATAGATAGATAGAACGATAGATAGATAGATAGATAAATAGATATATAGATAGATAGATAGAATGATAGATAGATAGATAGATAGATAGATAGATAGAACGATAGATAGATAGATAGATAGATAAATAGATATATAGATAGATAGATAGAATGATAGATAAATAGATAGATAGATAGATAGATAGAATGATAGATAGATAGATAAATAGATATATAGATAGATAGATAGAATGATAGATAAATAGATAGACAGATAGATAGATAGATAGAATGATAGATAGATAGATAAATAGATAGATAGAACGATAGATAGATAAATAGATATATAGATAGATAGATAGATAGAATGATAGATAGATAGATAGATAGATAGATAGATAAATAGATAGATAGATAGATAGAACGATAGATAGATAGATAGATAAATAGATAGATAGATAGATAGATAGATAGATAGATAGATAGATAGATATATAGAGTACTTTATTTACAGTGTTGCAGCAGCATTTCACATAAATTATGAAAAACACACACGAGGTAGTCAGAACACGGAATTACTAAATATATATATAAACAAAAACTACACTACAACTACTATAAACTATACAACTACAACTACTATACTACACTACACTACAACTACTATACTAGATAAAAATAAATAGAATATTTGTTTCAATTGATTCACATTTCTTATATATTGCATATATCTTGATAAATAACTTATTATATTTTACTATAATTTTTGAACATGTTGCCAGTCTTCACTTCTTCAAGATGCTATTTAGGATTAGATTTAAATTAGGTTAGGGAGTCAATGGAAGCTCCTCACAAGTACAGTCATATAAACGTGTGTGTGTGTGTGTGTGTGTGTGTGTGTGTGTGTGTGTGTGTGTGTGCAGGGCGGTGCGGTACAGACACAGGTATCTACATCAGGACGACTTCGACAACATCTACATCACGGCTCAGTTTGAAGAGCTGGACCAGCGGCTGGCCAGAGGGGGCGGAGCCTCCGTCCTGCCACTCACCCGCAGAGAAGCAACCACATACATCACACCGAGTCAGTCTGTGTGTGTGTGTGTGTGTGTGTGTGTGTGTGTGTGTGTGTTCAGGTGGCTGTAACAGAGAAGGAGATCAGTTCTATCAATGTTGTTGTAATTCCTACTGGTCACCAGTAGAGGTCAGTAGAGGTCACTGGTTAAGTATGTGCCTTTAACATCAGCTGCTCCACAGTCACATTCAGACAGAAAAGTGACCTGCTGACAGAAGATCTTCTCCTCAGAAACTCTCTCAGTCCTGGTTCCTGGACTGTTAGCGGTCTGAACCCACAGTCACAGCAGTTACTGTGTGTTTATACTTTCTGTATTGAATTATAATGTAGCTCATATTACAACTGTCACTTTGAATTCATATACATTTAATAGATTGTTATGTCATGTTAAAGGAATAGTTAACCCGAAAATGAAAATCCTGTCCTCATCTCCTCCCCCTCATGCAGGTGAAACTCAGGTGAAGTTTGTCCATATAACACACAGGGAGGCTGCAGCACAACTCCATAGCAGCCTTCTCCAAAACAACTGAAGTCAGTGGGGACCAGTTCTTCAGAGTTCCACAAAGACCTACAGTATATTTACACCATCATTTAGTGCAAATCTGAACTACAGCTGATTGATTTGCGACAAATAATGGTGTCTAGGTCTTTCTATTCACAGTGTGATTGTTTGTCTGTTTTTGTTTTGGAGCTCTAAAGAACAGGTCCCCATTGACTTCAGTTGTTTTGGAGAAGGCTGCTACCAAGTTGTGCTGCAGCCTCCCTGTGTGTTATATGGACTAACACATTTCACCTGTGTTTCATTTGGCATGAGGGGGAGGAGATGATGACAGGATTTTCATTTTTGGGTGAACTATTCCTTTAATGTAAGCTGCAAACAGCTGGCCACCATGTTTTTTACACTCAAGAACTCCATTAGAAATCAGTCAGACTTTAACATCCATGACAATGTTTTAGTTGCATTGCTTTCTCATACAATGCTTTTTTGTTTTAAAATCTTTCTAAATAAACCACACTAAACTAAACTTAACTGGACTAAACTAGACTAGACTAAATCAGTGGTTCTAAACCTGGGGGTTGTCGTTCATCCCACGACCCCCCAAAATCTTATCATGTCTATTTTTTTCAGATATTTCTCAAATTTTTATTTTTATTTTTTCAAAAAAATGAATCAAATGAAACAACCTGAAAAGGAAAAAACGTTATTTGGTTGAACTGTTCAGCACCTGTGACTAAACTAAACTAAACTAAACTAAACTAAACTAAACTAAACCAAACCAAACCAAACCAAACCAAACCAAACCAAGCTGTTCTTCCTCCAGTGTCGTTGAGCCTGACGGCGGCGGAGCGGCGTGCGGTGGTCCTTGGCCTCCTCTCGGTCCTCAAACACATGGTGATGGGCGGCCTGCTGCTGGCGCTCGACTTCCTGGTGTTCTGGATGCTGGACCAGGTTCAGCAGCAGGCCAAGGGAGACCTCGTCGCCAGGGGTGAGAAACACCGTCACACACCACAACACACCACTGCTAGCTGCAGTCACATGACGCTGTCTGTCTCAAACCGGTTAGTTCAAACAAGGAGCCTTATTAGGAAGCTTCCTAGTTAGGGAGCGAGGCTGTAGGAAGCGTCCTTCCCAGATACAGTGTATTGAGTGTGTGTCAGCAGCTCCCCTCCTCGTGGCGGTGCGGGTGAAGGGAGCGGGTTTGGCCTCGGACATCTTCAGAGACGTCGCGGCGTCTTTCAACGTCCTGCAGACAGGAAACATCACCGTCATCAGCAGCAAGTGTCTGGTCCAGCCTGCAGAGCCGCAGTACACAGGATATTACATCATAGGTATGAGACTGTACAGGGTGTGACATCATAGGTATGAGACTGTACAGGGTATGACATCATAGGTATAAGACTGTACAGGGTATGACATCATAGGTATGAGACTACAGGGTGTGACATCATAGGTATGAGACTGTACAGGGTGTGACATCATAGGTATGAGACTATGCAGGATATGGCATCATAGGCATGAGACTATGCAGGATATGACATCATAGGCATGAGACTGTACAGGATATGACATCATAGGTATGAGACTATGCAGGGTATGACATCACAGGTATGAGACTGTACAGGGTATGACATCATAGGCATGAGACTATACAGGATATTACATCACAGGTATGACACTATACAGGATATTACATCACAGGTATGACACTATAGAGGATATGACATCATAGGTATGACACTATTCAGGATATTCAGTTCAGTTGAAACTTCACTGTCACTTCACCATGAGGACAGACAGGGTTTATAGTAAAATGACACAATTAAATACATAATAAAAACAATAAAAGCGGCCAGTAGTATAGGGGAGGTTTTATATATATATATATATATATATATATATATATATATATATATATATATATATACATATATATATATATATATATATACATATATACATATATACATATATCAAATTCAGTTGAAGTTAAGTTATTTTGTGAAATATTATTTATTTCAAAATATATTAATTAGCATCTTGATTTTAAAACCTAAGTTATTTGTTATTATTATTACACTTTTAAAATAATAAATGTACACAGGGATATATACTGTATATATATCTTTATGATTTTTGGCCCCAAACCAGCGGAGCCTGTCCAGCAGTTCGGCCCCGGGTCACAGTTTTCTCTTCAGTTGTAGTCGTTGCATGTTGTGACCTGACTGAAGCTCCTGAGGCAGAAACCTGCAGAGTCTGAGGCTCTCTGCCCAAATTCCTGGAGAGTTTTTTGAAGACAGGAGGTTTGGATCTGAAGCCTTTTATTACCGTAATAAAAGAAACAATAAAACAGCAGCTTGGTGTCAAACTCCAGTTTCAGACCGGGGTCAGACCTGCTGCTGGGAAGCTGCTGGTTCAAATCCCTGCAGCAGCAGCTGGAAACTCTGGGCAGAAAACTGGAAAAGCGATCGTGCCCAAAGATTAGTCTGTCAGCAAACTAAACTGCAGGAGCCGTTATTCCAGAGAAATATGAAAATATGAAATGTAGAGGGACTCGAGGAATCGGCACAGCAGCTCAATATAAAGAAAGTGGGTTTAAATACTACATTAAATAATGCAGACAGAGCTTGATGTGACTTCAGGGTGGACAAAGACCAACATAACAAACAAAACAATTCTAACCGGGAAGTAACCAAAGTAACCTCATGAAAACAAAGAAACTAAATGACAACAACTTACCTCCCTAACTAACATGAACAGGAGAAAATCAGGTTAACCAAACTGGCAGTCCACCCCTACTAGCTCCAAAAGGAGGGAACAAAACCATGATCAGACATCAGGGTCAGACGTGTGGCCGGCTGGGAGAGGAGGAGATGGGAGAGGAGGAGATGGGAGAGGAGGAGATGGGAGAGGAGGAGATGGGAGAGGAAGAGATGGGAGAGGAGGAGATGGGAGATCCCCTGTGCAGAGGCGACGCCATCTTGGCTCTTTATATAGCGGACTTCCTCTTGAAGCAGCCAATCACCTGCCGGAGCTGGAAGCTGATCCACCAATCACCTCCTTGTCCACACACACACCTATTTGCATAATGCAGACACACGTTTTAACAAAAATTACGACCACAGTCGTAAAACTCTGATAAAATAAAGTCATCATGGACAAGCAAACAGCAAAATAATTCATTTTTCTAAGAAAGAAAAGACGTTGCTGTGCTTTTTTTTTAAAACAGCCTCAGCAGTGGCTTCAAAGGAGAGTTTGTTGTCAATGATTGCACCAAGGTGTCAGGTACTGATATATATTTAGATATTTATCCACCAGCTCAATGTTGGAATCATCCATGACAGTCGGCTGTGGACCAGGTGGAGACTTTCTAAAATCCACAATCATGTCTTTTGTTTTTGTGACATTTAAACTCACAGTCTGTAGTTTCTGCCTCTAGGCTCTCAATCAAAACAATAACAAAAGACGTAGTTTGATGACGTCGTGAAGCAGCGTGGGATCATGGGAGTTTTTTTTACGGGGACAGCTTCAGCGACAGAACGCAGCAAACGGGAATGAATCATCTGATCCGTCACAGAGATAAAAACTACAGAATGAAAAAAACAACAGAGCGGCTAGCTGGACGACTTCCTTCCTCACTCTCTGACGGATCATCTGGTGTTTCCTGTTTCCCCGGAAGTTAGGGGGTAAAGGGGATATGACATCATGACAGGAAGTTAGGGGGTAAAGGGGATATGACGCCATGACAGGAGACCAAATAAAACGCACCGTTACCTTGAATAAAACTACAGATTTCTCTGGGTTTGAACATTGTTGGAAACATTTGGGATAATGTAAGAACACAACTCAAAAAAATATATAACATAGGTCTAGTCGTTTTTAGATATTTTAATGTGGAAATGTTACATATTATACCTTTAAGTGCAAAAAGTGCTTCTCACACCAAGAAACAAAGTCATTGAGCACGGTCCGCTCCCTTTAAAAGACTCACCCATAAATAAATCATAAAAATAAAAAAATAGAAAGGTCTTCACTCAATATTTGGGGGGAAGCTGCATATAGAAGAGCTTCTGTCCACACAGCAGGTAAGACTCTCCCTTCCCTCAACAACGACCACTGAGGAGCCCATGAGCAAGGCGTCTAACCCCCAGCCCAGCGGCCCAGTGTTCTCCTGTGGTTCTCCAGTGGTTCTCCTGTGGTTCTCCTGGTTCCACGGGTTCTCCTGGTTCTGTTGCAGGGTTCCTGTACGCTCTGGCTCTGCTCAGCTGTCTGGCCGGAGGCTTCGTGCAGCGCTGCAGACGACTGATCTGCTGCAGATACCATCCAGAGAGAGAGGAGGTACACACACACACACACACACACACACACACACACACACACACACACACACACACACACAGTAGTCAATAGTCATAATGGAGTTTTATCCTGTTTATGAACTAGACAGTTTAACTTCAAAACTAAAACCAAAGAAACAGTAGAAACAGGTTCAGGTGTTAGACAGACCCGAGGTCAGATATTAGTGATGTACTTTTCATCTCTGGCTCCATCCAGTAGTTTGTTGTGTTTTTCTTCTTGGTGGATAACCGGCCAATCACAGACGAGGTGACGTCACCTCCAGATGTTTCCAGTCTGATATGAGAAAATGTTTCAGGATGTAAAACCTCAGCGGTAAGCTTCAGGTTCTGGTGTCAGTCCCTCAGGATCAAAGAGCGAGGGCTTCTTCTTTCTAGAGCCGCCATTTTGCACCGAGAGACGTTCAACAATCATACAGGGAGAGATCCATCAGAGAAGAGGAGAGAGACCAGTTTCTCCACCCACAGGAGCAGGAGAGAGACCAGCATGCACTGCAGCCACAGCGTCCATCTTTGTGGATCTGTTGGCGTTAGCGTGTGAAACAGCAGGGCAGCAGAGCATCGTTCTCTCCTCTTCTAGACTGGAAAAACTCACATCTATCGCTCTGAAGACCTACATACAGTCAAAGATGCTCTGTACACACAAGATTACAAGCTGCGCCAATGTATGAAATGGTTTACACTTCCTGTCTCCTAAGTGGGCGTGGTCACTTCTCCCCCCCCCATCCCCCCTATGTACTCACATTTTCTTTTGCTAACATTAGATATTTACACAGCTAACAGCCATATTTAGCATTCCGAAAATTAGTTAGCTAGGGCGTTCGCGAACACAGTTTGGCTAACGTTATCTCGCGAGATAACCAGATCTCAGATCGCAGATCTGGTGAGAGTGTGTTGCTGAGACAGAGACAGCTCTCTATCAAAATTAATTTTCTCCTGATTTGTCTGTTTGTCTGAAAAATGCCATTTTAGTGTCAGAATGTTGGGAAGATATGCGGCTTGTGAAAAATGGGTCCGATATTTACTTCGGTGACTATGGGGCGAAAGACTCGGTCATGATCTGTGCTCACGTTCACTTCTCCCATTGGACTGAACAGACTCAGGACCTGCCGCTAGTCTCCTAAAGGGGCGGGGCAGAGGAGAAACCATGTGACACAGAAACAGGAAGTGACTCGCAGTTGCGCCGTCTCCTTTCTAAACCGTCTCTGATACAGTTCAGAGAACCCCCTTCTCTGTGGGTTGTCGAAAGGCATTCTGGGAAATGTAGGAAATCACTAACTGCAGCAGAAGCAGACGAGGCAGGTTGAGGGAAAGTGGGTTCACCACAATAGTAAATTACAACACTTCATCACTAAATAGCTGTGTTGAACATCACAGACTGATATGTGACAGTGAAGAGCATCAGTTTCCCTCCCTGCTGTCTGGCTGAAGTGTTCGTTAGAGCAGCTGCTGATGGAGAAGCAGCTGCAGGTGAAAGGTCAGACTGAGCTGAGGCATTTCAAACATCCACAGAATGGAAACTATGTGAGGAGGAAGCAGGCAGGTCTGGACCGGTCCACAGACAGAAACTGACTGACTGAAACACAAGCTAACGACACAGACAAGCTAACACACTGACACCACAGACAAGCTGACTGAAACACAGACAAGCTAACATTACATTACATTACATTACATTACATTACATCATTTAGCAGCCGCTTTTGTCCAAAGTGACTTTAGCAATATTACACGAGAGTCCGTAAGCATCACTGAAGTGCCAATAATGACGGTAAAGCTCACCCTCGAGTGTAATGTTGCGATTATACAGGAGTCACCAACAAAATAAAAGATATAATCAAAATGTATTCATATTGTGGGACAATTCACTCTCAAAATAAAAAACTTTTTGCTAGTGTTATCTCCGTTTCCCTGGAAATACATGGGGTCTGACTAATAACTGGAAAACAATCCGTCACGTCAGTAGACTCCTATGTAATGGAACCTAGTTTACTACTCCAGCGAGTAGGCGGAGCCTTAGTACCGACCTGCAACAGACGATTTCTAGTCCCTGTTGAGTCAGCAGCCAACTGGAGCTAATGCTTTCTAGAGATCGCGGGATTTCCCAAACTGAATAAATACCACACATATAGCGCCGTGTCACCGACTCACCGGACAGCTGATGGAGGATGCAGAGTGTCTGTAACATCAAGGCTGAACAGAGTTATATTTAAATATATTGTATATTATTATATAAGGCGGAGTAACATTTAGGCTAGTGATGAGCACGGCTAGGTGTGCTGTCATGCTGATTGATCACGTTCTAAATGTCTAGTTGACCAATCAGATTGCTTGGTCGCAACTACCTGTTGTATAATTACATTTTGTCAACAGTAGTGAAACCAGCTGTGCATCACAGTCTTCATCTAAGACTTTTAATAGGAATAAGTAGCCTAGCATTCGTTGAATTTTTTTTTTTTTTTTTTTAGTTTAAGAAGGGTAAGAAGATAGGTTAGTTCAAGAAGGGTCCAGACTGAAACACAGACAAGCTAACAGACTGAAAATGCTAACAAACAGAAACCGACAAGCTACTGAAACCAACAAGCTAACAGACTGAAAAAGCTAACAGACTGTAACTGCAACACAGACAAGCTAACAGACTGAAACCACAAGCTAACAGAATGAAACATGCTAACAGGCTGAAACTATGCTAACAGACTAGTCTAAACTAAACTAAACTACAGTAAAACAAAACAAACTTGACTAAATGAAACTGAATTAAACTAGAGTAGATAGGCCAGATAATCAGACAAACCTAGTCAGACAGACCAAGCACTAGACCTAAATGCCAACTAAACTAAACTAAACTAAACTAAACTAAACTAAACAAAACATCTCTGGATTTCCATTCAACACAAACACTGTAAACAGACAGGGACGATGGTCTAATCCTTCACTGCTTTCGACCTTTTTCATTTAAAAAAGAAAGAATTTATAATATTTCCAAAAAAGAGCAAAATAAATTCACTTAAGATTACAGTGTGTTCCTGTTTGCTGTGACAGTTTGCTGCCCCTGGGCATAATGTAGAATATACTGTAACCTGTCACCTGCTGAGCTGAGACAGAGAGGCTTTGTTCACATGTCTGTCCTGTCTGTTAACAGCTGGTTTAGAGTTACAGCCTGCAGTCAGTCAGCGAGGCCGGCTGAATCACTGTCATCTTTACACCTGACCTGTTTTACTCCTGTTGGTTTATTGGATTATATTCTGTTTTATTGCTTGATAACCCTGTTTGTACTTTCTCTCTGGCATTTTTAACATCTATCTCACTGTAGTATATTTTGAACAGTGGTGGAAGAAGTACTGAGATGTTTTACTGCAGTAAAAGTAGCAATACAACAATGTAAAGATACTCCATTACAAGTAAAAGTCCTGCATTCAAAATCTTACTTAAGTAAAAGTACATAAGTATTGGCAGCAAAATGTACTTAGAGTATCAAAGTAAACGTACTCATTATGCAAACTGTCCCCATTTAGAGAGTTATATTTTTCATAAATTATTGGAATATTAATACTGATTTACTGACATACATGTACATGTAAGCAGCATTTTAAAGTTGTCAACGTGAAGCTAATCTTAACAATTTAGCTTTACTTTTGGGTAGTCTAATCTATAACAATGCTATTTTAGTTATTTTATAAAGATGATCAAATGTTTTAAATATAAAGTATGTAAAAAGTACAATATTTCCCTCTAAAATGTAGTGGAGTGTAAGTACAACGTAGTATAAAATGGAAATACTCAAGTAAAGTACAAGTACCTCAAAATTGTACTTAAGTACAGTACTTGAGTAAATGTACTTAGTTACTTTCCACCACTGATTCTGAATTCTTGTATTGTCTTTAAAGCACTTTCTTCTTATTGTTATTCTGTGTAGAAGTTGTGTAGTAACAGAAAAGACTAATATTTCCTCATGTAATTCAATTCCAACTGATACCAAACACACTCAAACCAAAAAACATCTTCTCTGTCTCTTTTTATCCTCACCTAACACTTCTCAATCATCATGATTATTTTAAGGAAACCGAACATTTTTTCCATCTACTGTGAGTCTCTCTAAGACTCTTCAGTTCAGTGTTCAGCTCTTGCTCAAAGGCTCCTCAGCAGTAGATGTTGAGGGAGGAGAGAATGTGACTCAGCAGCATCTGTAAGACAAGAGGATAAGAGCTTCAGCTAAATGTCTGAAATGGAAGAGTAATGTGAAACCAGCGAGGTGTGTGTTGTCTAGGAGAGGATCCAGTTCCTCCATAACCACATCCTGGAGCAGAGGAGGACTGTGGGTAAAGTCCTGAGGAGGTCTGCAGCCAGGAGCAGAGCTGACGGAGGAGGAGGAGGAGGAGGAGGAGGAAGGAGCAGTCTGCTCCGGATGCTCCTGCTACGGTAAACTCCTGAATCTCGTCCCGCCTACTTTTCAGAGTCTGGTTGCATTCGTGCAACATTTGTTATTGGCATCTGACCTTGGCAGAATAGTTTCTTGAATTTGAAATCTGAAGATAATGTCAGAGCGGCCGGATACGTCAGTCACTAGTGATTGGTTCAGATATGTCGGTCTCTAGTGATTGGCTCAGGGAAAAATAAACCTCCACACACAGAAAACGGCTAACGAGGAGGAAATCTCAGCTGGATAAAGGAATGGAACCAGATGGACGTTCAGTCTGAACATCAGGATAGTAAACTCCTCCACACTGAGGCAGATTGTAGTTTTATTTCTGCAAACATTTCTGCAAAGGCAGCGCCGCTCTGGAGGCAGAAATAATCTGATTGGTTGAGTTAAACCATAGTGGGCGGAGCCAAAGAACCAGATTTTTGGAACACAAGCTAGCTAGCAAACTTGTCTGGCAAAGAAGGAACACTGGTGAAAATGTAAATAAAAAATATATAAATTGTGATGTTGATCAGCAGCTAGCTAACTAGCTTACCTAGCTAGCTATAGGCTAGTTTGGCTAGTTTGAACTTAAAGGTCAGCTAGCTAACTAGCTAACCTAGATAACTTAGTATGGTAGATTGTATTGTTTCAGTTAGCAGCAGAGCGCTAGGCTTCATAATATTAGCTTCCTCCTCTCTTAGCTCTTGTCTTTTTCACTGAGCTTCAGTCTAACGTTTCTGATCAGAAAAAGTGTGGTTCTTTGGCTCCGCCCACTGAGGTTTAACTCAACCAATCAGATTCTTCCTGCCTCCAGAGCAGTGCCGCCTCCGAAATTTGTAGAACTGCATCTGACCATTTTATTTTTTCTTCTTTTTTCTCTTCTTTATTGTTCACATTTGATTTATCAGTTAATACACTTGGTAACTTTGTTTTGATAAGTAAAGATGTGTAAAGGTGTGTCCTGCTGTCTGTCTGTCTGTCTGTCTGTCTGTCTGTCTGTCTGTCTGTCTGTCAGGATACCTGGAGGTTTCTACCTGTCCGACCTGCTGGGCTTGTCGTCAGTCAGCTGTCTGGCCTGCGGGGAGGCGGAGGAGCGGGGGGGAAACAACATGGTCGCCTGCCTCGTCCCGCAGTGTTCAGGTACAAACACTTCAAGCTTTATTCTTTATTTAACCAGGGAGGCAGACGGCGCCGCGCCCTGCTTCAGCCACACTGCGGCTGCTGAAGGTAAACTACTGCTAACCCACAGCAGCAGATGCAGGGATTCGAACCGACAACCCCCTGGTGCCCAGCCGGTCCTCTCTCAGTGCTGATGCTTCCACAACAGCTGGTACTAAAACTAAAACCTCCAGACAGAAAGCTCAAACTCTGGAAATCTGAATTCAGGCACATTGACCTGAACACAACGCTCTGATGACTGGGAGTAATCAGCTTAAAGCAAAATTTCAGTTACAGTGTTTTCATGGTTTGAAGACACCGTTTCTCTAATAACCAGGTCCACAGGCTAGGAAAATGATCGCTGACCCCTCCCATGTCCTGTATTCAGAATACGAACTGCTCCCATCAGGTAGACGCCACAGGAGTCCAATTAAATACAGGAAAAGATACATGAATAGGTATAAAAATTATTTCATCCCTCTATCAGTGAAACTCCTAAACTCAGGACATAAGGAGGGTGTGGAATGAGGGTCTGTTATGTCTGCACATGTTTGTGCTACTTTGTGTCTGTTACTGCACTATAATTGTAGGTATTTGTATGTGGCCTTTATGTCCAAGACAAATATCCCTATTTTTTTTTATTTTTTTTTTAACCTTTATTTATTCAGGGGGAGTTTCACTGAGAGCAATGCTGTCTTTTTCAGGAACGCCCTGATCACATTCACACCTGGAAGCTGACCAGTACTGATCTGCTGCCACTGAGCGGTTGGGGTTCAGGGCCTTGCTCAAGGGCACCTCAGTGATAATGAGGGAGGGAATAGTGCTGCTTTTCACTTTCCCCACCCAGATTTATCCTGCCGGTGCGGGGGATTGAACCGACGATCTTCCGGTCACAAGCTCGCTTCTCTAAACCACTGCCAAATACAGTAATCTTGAATCTTGAATCTTACATGGATCCAGTTCCTGCTCCTCTCTGCTCTACAGAAGCTGAGAGCGGCTGGTTGATCATAACTTTTTTTATTCCTAATTTCCTTCTGATCACAATTTATAATTTCATTGTCACTAGTCCGTACCCGGGGATGCGTGCGCCACAACTCTGCGCAGACTTGGCAAAAATGTGCATAAACAGCATAAATTTGGGAAAATGGAAAAATCTGCTTCGTCATGTCAATGCTCAATGCCCATGTGCAGTTTCAGATCGATTGGCCAAACCATTGAGGAGCAAAATGGATGCAGACAGACAGACAGAGTTTTCCTCATGTTATAGTAGGATTAGATAACAGAACTGGTTTTCTCCAGATCAAGACTTCAGTAGGTCACTGATTGCAGTTTCATTGCCGTTGGCAACGCTATCAGGCCGACCGGCTCAGCAGAACCATTCATGTGTTATCTGGAGATAATCAAGTTGAGCAGCAGCTCCAGCTTCTGTCCTGCTCTGCTCCACGCTGTTTGCTCTGTAAATACGACATCCGGGTTTCTGCTCCGGTGACCTTTGACCTGCGCACTTTGAAAAAGCCGACAGAAATCCACCTGAGGTGTTCACTGTATATGTCCGATAACTGGTAAGACCGAGCAGAAGTCTAGCTGTGCTGACCGGGTTGTTTTGACTCCGATCGTCAGCAGTCTGAGTCGTCAGTCTGAGTTTTGTCTCAACGTGGTTTAGATCCTGTTATCACTCTGCATGTAAACACACTCAGGGACAAATCCTCCTTTCCATCACAGCTTTCCTGTAACACTCAGCAGTAACCAGTGGAAATGAGTTTCCTTGCAAAATGACATTTCCATCTTTTGAAAAAACGTCTTCAGACTGGAGGTCTGCACGGGTCTGGAAAGTAAGCCCAGCCCAAGCCCAAGCCCAGCCCAAGCCCAAGCCCAGCCCAAGCCCAAGCCCAAGCCCAGCCCAAGCCCAAGCCCAAGCCCAAGCCCAAGCCCAGCCCGAGCCCAGCCTGAGCCCAGCCTGAGCCCAAGCCCAGCCCGAGCCCCGATGTTCAGGCCCGACCCGACACTAAGCCCGACTGTAACGCAACATTTGAAGCCCAGACCCGACCCGAAACCAGAAATCAAAACGTTCCTATTTAAAAGTCAGAGCCTCGTGGTCCCTGTATTTTTTGGTCATTCTATTTTCTTTTCAGAAACAGAAATTCAAAAATGAAAAACGAATGGTGATTTGATTTTCATTTCAAAATCCACAAATGAAGAACAGAAATAGAAGGCATTTTCCGTTTTGTTGGTCAGAAACGGCAGATAGGCTACTACAACATTTATAAAGGACTTGATTTTCCCTTTATCATTTGTAAAACAGAAAATGAAGTAGTAAAACAAAAAAGAAAAAAGCCCATTTTGGTACTGGAGCCGCTGAGCAGAGAGAGAGAGAAAGAGAGGGAGAGAGAGATAGAGAGGGGGGAGAGAGAGAGAGAAAGAGAAGGAGAGAGAGATAGAGAGGGGGGAGAGAGAGAGAGAGAGAGAGGGGGGGGGAAGAGAGAGAGAGGAGAAAGAGAGGGGGGAGCGAGAGAGAGAGAGAGAAAGAGGGAGAGAGAGCTAGAGAGAAAGATAGAGAGAGAGAGAGGCTGTGTGTGCCCAGCCTGTGTGACTCAGAGCTTCAGGAGAAAGCGAGGAGCAGAAAACATTTTGCTTTTTTCCACACATGAAAAAAAAAAAAACAACCGAGCCCCGACCCGACCCGACCCGAGCCCGAATGATTTCTTTAAAAACCGAGCCCGACCCGGCCGATACCCGACACACAGGCCCGGGTCCCGTCTGGTTCGGGTCGGGTTGCAGACCTCTAGCTACTTCAGACGCCTTCTGAAGTAAATCTCACTGCAGAATATTATTGACCACAATGAGTCATGTCCAGTTTATTTGCATAGCTCTTAATCACAGTCACAGTCTCAACGGGCTTCACAATGCCACAGTGTTAAGAAACAATGAATGAAAAATGACACACACACACACACACACACTGTAGATGCTCAATGAGAAGGAAAAACCTAATAAGTATAAGGGACATTATGGGGAGCGTAAGCATCTGTATTTCTAACTGTCAGGCTGTAAACTTCAGACTTGGCCTGACAGATCTGAGTTCATGTTAAGAGAGTGTTCGCTGTTCATTGACCAGTTTTACGACATGGAGGAGTAAACAATTGCCTTATACTCCCGTTACTGTACTTGGGTTAAGTTTTACTTTCAGGAATAAGAGAAGTACAGTTTGAATTGCGGACCGCCTTTCACCTCCCAGACCTGATCCTGCTGATAGGAGCTTTGTGTTTACATGCTGGAGGAGGAGCCACACCCGAACCTCCGGCCCGCTGAGCCTTCACACCCACTCACAAGACGCCTAGCTGGATACTTATGTGCAGTGAAACTGACTAACATGTACATATAAATAAATGACAATCATTGGAAATAAATAGGTAAAAAGTAATGAAAGATATATAGGCAGATAAGTAGTAACAAAAAATAATATAGACTTTTTTTTTAAGACTTTATTTATAGATTTTCAGTTTACAAAATAAAAACAAACATTGGCAGTATAGAACAACCCCCCCCCACCACCCCCTACTATCGATCTACTGTGAAAACAATTTACCAAAAAACGCCCTGAACCCTCAGTTATTTATGTGGGTGCTGAATGCTCAAAAAATGTGAAACGAAATACTCCAGGACAGCACTCCAATTAATTAATTTATATTTATTGCTGCACAGACACTTCGGGCCAGACGGCCTTCTTCAGTTCGCTTTTTAGGCAAACAAACTGAATCGGTCACTCGCAGGTGACTCTTATTGGTAATCAGGCTGACGCAGCAGCTTCCAAAAAAATCACAAATTAGTTATATCATTTTTTAGATGTACTAACAACACTCAGAGGACATAAGGCGTAATCATAGCAACACTCAGAGGACATGAAACCACCTCTAGTTTGCCTAAAAAGCACACTGTCTGTGCTGTCCTGGAGTATTTCACTAGGATCTACTGTCCCACCACAAATGTAGGGGATTGCATTGAAAATCCTCACCCAGAAGTTACCTAGTGAAGTACACGACCCGAACATGTGACCTAATGCAGCCGGACTGTGGCCAATTTCTCATTCGAATAGTGCAACCGATGTACGACTTTGAATTGAATGAGACCTTGGGCCAGTTGCATAAAGATAGACCTGGTCTTAGACTTAAATGTGACTTGAAGTCAAACTTGCTATAGACATTTATATTTACCTGTTCTTACTGCTTCCTGGTTGTTGTAGATCTCTAATGTGTTGTTTCTGTCTCTAAAGACTCTCTCTCTTCTTCAGACTCTTCCCAAAAACCAGAGATTTGGCATCTTGTCTGAAACAGCTTCAGTATTTAAACTTCCCGCTCTGACAGTTAGGCCGACCCGTTGCCATAACAACAAAGTTCTTAACTCATGATTAGCCGGGGGGAAGGTGGCTAACATTCCTACCTCAAAATAAGTCAGTTGTAATATTTAAGTAACAGACAGTCTTAATTAGTCTAGTCCAACCTGAGAATCTAAGACCAGTCTAAGGCTTAGACTGGTCTTAGACTAGCTTTATGCAGCTGGCCCCAGGCCTTATGAAGAAAGAGGTGGTATGTACGTTTTAAACTACGTTGCCACGTCTCATCAACTTTTAATGATTTTTTTAATGAACGTAACTAAATCCTTGATTACTTTTTAGTTTTTGTCTTCAGTGATCTGCCGGTGAAACGCTCAGACCGGAGCGGCGGCTGCCTGGTTAGTCGGTGTGTGCAGAGGGAGTGTCCTGCTGGAGAACTGTTGACTCAGCTGAAGGAGAAAGATAAGACGGCAACTGAAATCCTAGCGGAGCGACCTGGAGGGAAGCTGTTCCTCTGTTAACCCTTTCACCTCCAGCTGTATGAAACACACGGCCGCAGCTCCGGTGGTTTTTGTTCCTCCACCTGGGAGATAAAGTTTCCACGGTCGTTTATGCGTGACGGAGGTTTGTGGCCCTCGAGGCTCTTGGAACCTGTTGAAACCCCTGTTGGATCCCTCTGTATAGTTTCAAAAACACCAATCATGGGTGTCAGTGAAGAAAGCGTTAGAGTTAGTTTCTTGATTCCTTGAAAACTCGCTTTTTGCAGATGCAGAGCGAAAATAAGGTGCAGGAATTTACAGACCCCACCCCACACACACACACACACACACACACACACACACACACACACACACACACCCCTCCACACACCTACTGGCATTTGTTCAACACCACTATTCCAGCTTGGCAAGCTTTGTCACTAGATTTTAACGACTTTCAGCCCCCTGGACACTTTATTTCTAAAAAGTGACTAGCAACAGATCTAGCTGCTTCTTCTGCCTGCAGGGGAACGATGTTAATGAGCTGAATAACAAAACACATGAAAAATTAACTGATGTCAGTTTAGACCTTGTCCACACTAATCCGGGTAGATTTGAAAATGTTTTCGTGTCGTTTGTGTTTCCGTCCACACAGCGGATCCAGGCCGTGTTCCCATCCGCACCGGTTCGCAAAACAGATTAGAAAATCTCCTCTATCAGACATGCACAAGCCTCCGACCCACGACCTTTATGTCGTTAGCACCATGGTTACCGCTGTTTACAGAAGTGTTGTCATGGCTGCAGCAGTAGAGCCTTAAACACCAACAAGAAGCCAGAGTCACGACAAAAGACGGACAAAAGCGAGACAGAATTCTCTGTCTGGACAGACGACGAAGTCGAGCTGCTTTTGAAATAAAAGGACGACTACAAGACGCCAAAGCCACGGAGAATACAGACTGTCTGACTCCCGCCTGAGTGAGGTCACATGACCATCCCACGTCAGTTTTCCCTGTCCGCACTACAACACCAAAACGCCGTCTTAGTGCGGATGGAAAGCCAAAACAGAGAAATAAACGTGTTTTAAAATTCACCCGGCTCGGTGTGGACAAGGCCTTACTCTACTCGCTTGTCTAATCGAAAGATTTTTGATGATCACAGTGTAGTTCCTCCCTCTGTTGTTAGCAGGGACTGCAGCATATACATATGTTGATATGAAAATGAGAGTATGACGTCATCTGGCGGCTTCTAGCGACTTTTTGAGCAGCTAACAGCTGCTTTCCTTGGAGAAGAGTTGGCAGCTGCAGGACGCCGCTGAGAGCAGCTGACATCACAACAGGAAGTTCACTCCGTTAGCTCTGTCTGCTTCAGCCGGTCTGTCGCTACGCTAGCTGTGACTCACATTAGCTACTATACTGAAGCCACCTGACCTGACCTACTTTATCTGACTAAACTTACTGTTATTTAGCCATTCAACTAGCTTAAGTTGCATCCAGTTAACATGGTTGCTAACGTGAGTCGCAGCAACACCGGCAGAAAGCAGACAGAGCTAACACAGTGAGGTTCAGTCACCTTATAATCTGAGAAAAATAAGTAAATTATTGAATTACACAGATTTTATTGGATAGCTGCCAGTCTTTCCCATTCCTGTCCATCTGGTCGAACCACTTCCAACTCTTTCTGTTCGAACCTCTCCGGCCGTTGTAGTCCTTGATAGCTCGGTAGTCACTTTTACGTTTTTTTAACTTTTCCATACACTGTTGGAATGTCCTTTGGTCGCCGTGTGAGGCCGAAAGAATCCGTTTCTCCTTGAACCAGTTTCCTCTCCAGACACAACATCTTACACTAACATGTTGCTCCAGAACAGACTCATGCTGGTTTCAAGTTAGCGTCAGAAAGAACCCAGACGTGCCTGATGTGCAGCAGTTCACATGAATATCACATGTTACATCTTCACTAGACGTTTCTGTTGGGTCTGTGCTCTAATGAACAAGCTTACTCATCTGTGAACATGTGACTTTATTATTCATGTCCATTACAGGCCACCGTAGCCGTGTCAGAGAACTGTTGTTGCAATTCCTACTGGTCGCTGGTAGAGGGCGATAAAAGTCATAAGCCGCTTTTCGACCGCATGGTACCGGCTCAACTCGACTCGACTCTACTCGCCTTTTTTGGTTTTCCATTGGGCGAGTACCAGGTACCAGGTACCATATTACCTGGTACTTTTTTTGTTCCAAGCGAGCTGAGGAGATACCAAAAGGAGACGTGAAAACACTGCAGACTACTGATTGGTCAGAGAGAATCGTCATCATTGCGCGACACGGGACATCCTGCACAAACCCGCCATATTTAAATAGCCAAGCTACTGTAGCGGCCGCAATTTTTTTACTTAATTTAACTTAACTTAATTTTAATTTAATTAACTACTAATGTTACTAACGTTAGCTACCAGGTTAGCTTACCCTCTTGCGTCGCCTTTGAGCAGCCAGAGTCGTCTCGTCGTCTGAGCTTTGATGTAGGATTTCCCAAACTCTCCTGTTTTTTTCAGCCTCTTCTGAAATAAAATCCGTCTCCTTGCTGTGACTGACAGCCACATACCGAGAATCAAGAACAGCATCCCTTCCATATCCTCCATTGTTGCTGTGTGTGTCGGGTTGAAGATGACGTCACGGTGGTACTACCAAAAGCGAGTAGAGTCGAGTCGAGTTGAGCCGGTACCATGCGGTGGAAAAGCGGCAATAGACGACTTTATGCCACTTTAAAAATGTGTTTCAACTAATATTTTGTCTTGTTTTTCACCATTTATTTCTTCTAGCTACTAACTTTAATGTCACAGAAATATCAGTTCAGCATAACGTCCATTTGAAGAGTTCATGAAAACGTATATATAGAACTTCATCCACTTTGGAGAAACAAATCATGGCCTGAAGTTCATCATTTAACCAAGACCTCCAGCTGCCTCCTGTCCTTTAACAGTCCCGTCGTGGTTTAACATTGTGCCATCGGTTGTTTTGTAAGAGTCTGTCTCTTGTTTCCAGCGGCCGGACGTCTCATTTCTCCGCGCTGAAGCCGCTGTGTCGTCGTCGTCGGTGTTTTTCTGACCCTCCGGTGTTTTTGCAGGTCTGTACTGCCGGCCGTGTTTCCACAGCCTGGGAAGCATCTGTGTGGTCTGCATGGGACCTCTGACCTTCCAGGAAGACAGCGAGGAGGAGCTGTGAGTGTCGCTGCAGCTCAGAAACACACAACACACGGAAACATCTACTGTATCTACTGTATCTACTGTCTATGTATCTGTGTAAAGAATAGAATACAGTAGAATAGAATGGAATAGAATAGAGCCTGGCAGACCAGACCAACCAGAAAGACCAGAGCAAAAGCCTTGCTCAGCGGCACCGCAGCAGTTCTTTGAAGTTGAAGAAGGACTATTATTTATTTTTATTTTTTATTTCTCCTTTATTTAACCGGGTGAGTCCCATTGAGATGTTCATCTCTTTTGCAGTGGAGCGCTGGCCAAGAGAGCAGCAAACAGATGTTACAAAAATACAACACAAAACCACAATATAAAATTACAAGGAATACATACAAATATACAAATTACACAGTATACAATCTCAAGTAAAACAGCTACAAACTTCAGTTTTTAAAGACTGCAACAGACTTTTAAAATCACCCAGAGGGATGAAGTGATCCAGGTTTGCATCTTTCTGGAGCTGACTCCAGGACCAGGGCGCATAATAACTAAAAGCCATTCTTAGAGGGCAAGTTGTAAGAACTTGTGATACGATTGAAACGATTTAAACAGCCAGGGAGTTGCCCTATGATGGCTTTGTAGATAAAAATGTGCCAATGAAGCCATCTGTGGAAATATAATGAGGTCAGACCTACTATAGTTTCCTTCCCCCTCCCAGACTTTCCCAGCAGGTCTGAAATTCAAACCGACAACCTTCTGATCACGAGGTCGACTCTCTGACATCTAGATTCCCACATCGCTCATTTCCTCACTGAGGTTAAACCAAAGTGATGAAGTCATAAAACGTCATGAAATCAGCACAAACTCTGAAACAGATTTACCTGCTGTGGACACGAATTATGTGAAAATGACGTTCCTCCGCCACTTTACAAGCCGCCAACATGTAATTTGGTGTTAACAAGTTGTGTCAGATCAGGTTGAGTTAAAGTTACAGGGAGCCTCAACAATAACATAATTTATACCATGGTCTGGGTGAATACTCGATTCTGATTGGCTGCAGGGTGTCCATTAATTCCTGATAATGGACACCTACTAAGTAGTTCCAGTGAAACTGTCTGTTCACCGTTCTAAATTAATGCGCTGGCTACGTAGCATCAGCCTGTATCTAAAATGAGTAACCATAGCAACAGGGACGCAGTCAAAGCCTCCGTTTACAATTTGTATGTTCGTGAAAATCTTGATATTGATTTGGGGACGATGACATGGCTGATAGCTAGCTAGTCTTGTTGTTAAACATACTGTCAAATTATATTTACTGTTTGTTATTGACTTTGAATGTTGCTAGCATAACGTTAGCTTTCTGGCTCCTAGCTGAGCCAAAGGGTTCTATGAGCTGAGCGGACTAGAAATATCTCCTGCTGCCAAGTCCTATCTATGGTTCGTCCTATTTACTGGAGCAGTGAACAACGTTTCCGTTGCATAAGAACCTTATGGGACGGTAATGATTGTTCCAGGTATTAGTCAAACCATCAGGTGTTACCAGGGAAACTGAGTTATGGCTTGTGAAAAACTTTAGATTCTGATTACAAAACGCATGAAAATATAAATTAATGGTCTTAATTTTTTTTCTTTGGCAAGTGACCATGGTATAAGCGGGATAATGCACTTCGAGGAGTCCATAATCAGGAATTAATGGACGA
>NW_027284069.1:0-60206 GCF_046629955.1 Centroberyx affinis | reverse complement strand
CATAAATACATGGGATTAATTATCTCTGAAATCCTTTGATCATATTTAAGGAAACAGCGTTTTAGCTGGTGAATCTTCTGAGTGGCTGGCAACTCTGAAATCCAGTAGCCACATTCACTAGTGAGTCAAAAAGAAAATTTCAAACCCTTGTATCTACCATCTTATAAAATTCCATTATAACCCTATTTTATTAAAATCAAGTATTTGAATGAAACCAACATGGGTTCTGTCCAATGTTTTACTCAGCACTCATTGCTAAAATCAATTGACAACTTCTCATTTTTTTTGCAGAAACTCAAGCCATGGGCATTTTGTAGGGCACAAGTTTTCCACGCGCCGTATTTAGCTTGTCCCGGAGCTCTTCTGGCACGTCAAAAAGGCAGTGGGGGACGGACAGGGGTCTGACAGAGGGCCAGTGCAGCAGGGCGGGAGGCTGCAGAGGCTGCCGAGGCTCGGCTTGGCCGCCGGTCTGAGCCGAGGCAAGACGGTCGACAGAACGGCAACACCTGACACATCGGTTAACGTGGCTACCGGCCGGGCGCTGCTGCCAGAGCTGTCAGGGCCGATAACGTCCACGGGTGTTCCCCTGCGCGCGCACAAACAAACACACACACACACACACACACACACATAAACTACTATCATTGCAACATGTCCCTGATACACACCATGGAGATCTAATTGGAAGTGGTTACAACAGAGGATAATGGAGACTGTAAAAGGGTTTCAAATGACAAAACAGAGTATGGCCATATTACGTGTATACACACACACATTCGCACACACACACACACACAAGCATACACACGTCACTATCATATTGTCGCTACCTTTAATGTTAAAGGGTTTCAAATGACAAAACAGAGTATGGCCATATTATGTGTATACACACACACACACACACACACACACACATACAGACTTTGCCATCATCCTGACATACCCCTGATACAGACCATGGGGAACTAATTGGAGGCAATTACAGTAGTGGAGATAATACTGTATATTGTAAAAGACACACACACACCCACACACACACACACACACACACACACAGTTATCATCTGTATCCTCACAACGGCATCTCAACATCCCCTTGAAACAGAGCATGGAGAATGGAGGTGAATACAGGTGAATTACAGAAAATACTGTGTGGTAAAAGGACGTCAAATTGTGAAAACAAACAGATGATGATGACAGATTATTATAAGAGTTGATCCATTTCCAATTTTCCCTCCTGTGAAATTGTCTTGCATGCTATCAAAGGAACTTAATTGTCTGTTCATCTCTGTCCCCCCATATGATGAAAGCGCAGGCAATACGCTCACAGAAATTGTTCTTAATGTAAAGATAATTTGGCTGCAGAGAGATAAGGGAATGCCAGTCAGCCGGCGCTCTGCAGAGTGTGAGTCCACACTGCGACTTGGTGTTGACAGTCACAGTCAAAATCTCACCTCACCTCAAGCTAAGAACCAATCTCTCTCTACCCATCGACCCATGACCCTGTCTTCCAAATCTGCTCACCCTTCACAGCTGGTCCCCTTCACTGAATGTGTGTGTGTGTGTGTGTGTGTGTGTGCCTGTATGCATATGTCTGTGTGCATGTGCATTAGTGCTTGTGCGTGCCTGCATACGTACAGTATATGCATGTCTTTGCATATAGTGTATATACATGTATGTTTATATGTGTGCACCTACATGCATGTGTGTGTGTGTGTGTGTGTGTTTATGTGTGTGTCTGTGTGTGCACGTGACTCAGCAGGGTTTGAGCCAGGATGATTTTGTCAATTTGCCCTCCCACTGCTTTTCTAGGGAGTCAATATTGTGTCTTAGAGTTGAGGTGAACATGTAGGCTGCAATGTAAACTATCATTATGAAACACACTGAGACATATTGATAGAAACCAATCTTTATTTAAAAAAATAAATGATTAAAAAAGGTTGATGCCCTCTGAGTAACATTTCTTTTTAACAAACGTTACACGGTTTGGATCAGCGCTCTGACATGGTATAATTTTGACCCCAGGTAATTAGCCCAGTCCACATCAGAATCCTGGTTATGGGCAGATACTCCTCTGGCGCAGCACAAAAATTAATTGGACATTAATGTGATCCTGCTTTTTGTTTTGGTTCAACGCATGAAGCTAAACTGCAAGCTTTATACAGTGGTTTAGTTTGTATTCTTCATTTATCCTACAGCCATAATCACGGTGCTTTGCATACAAGACAATGGCAGGCTATAAGCTCAAAACATTATCGCGTGTGCGCATTAGTAGCTGTAATGATTTCTTTAAAGTTTTGGTTATAGGCCTATAGATATTTCTCAAGGCAGATCTGCTTTGAACAAATAATTGTAAGTTAGCTAACTGGACCATTTGAATGGCAAAGAAGGAACTCTGGCCAAAATCAGTTTCAGTTTCAGTTAGTAGCAAGGCTGGGCTTCAAAATATTAGTTAATTCCTCTCTTACCTCTTGCCTTTTTATTGGCCTTCAGTTATGTTACTTATCCAGGAAAACTGTGGTTCTTTGGCTCCTCCCACTGACTTCAGTTGTTTTGGAGAAGGCTGCTATGGAGTTGTGCTGGCAACCTCCCTGTGTGTTACATGGACAAACTTCATCTGTGTTTCAACTGGCATGAGGGTGAGTAGATGATGACAGAATTTTCATTTTTGGGTGAACTCTTCCTTTAACGCGGCCAATAAGATTATTTTTGCCTCCACAGCAGCTGTGCCTCTGAGAAATGTTTGTATAACTAAAACTCCAATCTGCTATAGTAGAGGGGGCTGGTGGATTTTGGCTTGAAATATGACAACTGTGTTCCCTTGGTTAGCTCTTCAACACCAGGATAAAACAAAACAAAACAAAATGTGGAAGACTGTCTGGCTATGTCTGACTAACACTGCAGCAGCAAGATTGTATAACTAGATAGCATCGCCATGGCTGTGTTTCAGTTGGACAACTACTTTGGTAAGAATATCTCATCTTTATCTCATCTTCATCCTGGCAATGTCTATTATGGCAATCTCTCTCAGTGTCAAAATGCGAACCAAGCAGAGTTTGTTGTTATGAGTTGTGTTGGACTGAGCTGGGTATCTGGCATGTAGCTAATAGTCATACAAGTTAAAAATACAGCATGTTGCTGCTCTGCTAATCACAAGTAAAGCTGAATGCAAAAACACTGGTAGCAACTGTAAGAGCAACATTAAAAGGGATTTCTACAGCACTGTATACATTTATAGGGGCTATAAGTAAGTTTTTACTGCCCAAAATGACCATAACATATCTAGGTTCCAGGTTATTCGTCTCTACTGTATTGTTTGTGTTAATTACAGGCCAGCGATATTGCTGCAATTCCTACTGGTAATTGGTTACTTAATGCTCCTTTAACTGAAAATAAATGTACCCAAACTTTGCGGTGAAAGTGCTATCATTTTGTACACACCCAAACAGCAATGCTCCGGGAAAACTGTATTGAAGTTTCTGCCTTCTGATTTTGAAGCGGGCCAACAGGTCGCACTGACCAAACTCCAGGCGGGACATTTTATTTTTAAGGGTCGCAAGGTTGGTGCAGTGGCGTAGCCCGGATCAAACCCTGGTCTCTGGGTGTGTGTGTGTGTGTGTGTATGTGTGTGTGCAACATTTCTGTATTGCTGCTACTTTGTCAGCTACTTTCAACATCCTTCCAGGCAGCATCCCGTTCCCCCAGTGGGCCATTGATTGTGGAAAAACATTCGAGTCCCTTTGAATCTTTACACTCCACACAAACATGATTCTGAAGAGAGAGAGAGAGAGAGAGAGAGAGAGAGAGAGAGAGAGAGAGAGAGAGCATTTTTATGCTGCGAAAGCAACCCAGGAACTAAAGGTGAGAGTCCAATCTCAGCCAACCATCAAGGTCAGTCTCCTGAAATGTATTGACTGTTACAATCCCCACCTGGTTGTACACACTAAGTGACAATATTCAAGCAGTGTCAGGTCTCTGATATCTGGACAGTGACTTTATTTATGCGGTGAAACCAGAGTGAGGGCAGAATCTTATTTTCAAAAAGACTTTCTTGGTATTATTATACAAGTAAAATATATCCTGTAATAGGCTGAAATGCAATTGTTCTGCAAAAATGTCCATAGTTCATACTTAAATTGTCCTGCAGCATAAAATAAATTTCAATCAAAATACAACAACACGTACAATGAACGGGGCCATAAAATAAAAGGTATAAAACACAAATAAAATAGATGTGAATTTAAATGACAGAACAGAAACAGCACCATTAAAAAAACAAACAAATGCCATCCTTCCTGAACAGACTCTGTATGCATCCAGCTCTGGGGCACGTTTTGTTTCTTCTTAGTTATTGCTTCTCTGTATTTTATTTATTGTAGCTTTATATTTTTTTTATATTGCTTCTCTCTATCTTTTCTATTATTATGTCTTCATCATTGCTATGCCGTATGTCACTGTGCTACTGACAACGCCGCAATCAAATAAACCGTCTCTATTTAGCTGTCTGTTTCAATAAGACTTTTCACAACTATGATAATCTGTACACATCACTCTGGAATATGTCATTATCTGAAGCAGTTAATTTGCACAATTAGATTTTATTTGATTTTATTGCTTCTTTAGTTTCTGGTGGGGTTTTTTATCGTTACAATGCTGTATTTATTTTATTATGTCACTGGTAACACCCCAATTTCACCCTGGGAATCTATCTATCTATCTATCTATCTATCTATCTATCTATCTATCTATCTATCTATCTACCTATCTATCTCAGCTTTCAAAATATTCCTCCATATCTTTTCCTAGACTCCACTCTCTCAACAATCCAGTGTTGTTGTATTGTCAAAATCACACGAGGAGATAGCGGTTATAATTATATTTACCTCCTTCACTTGCATGGCGGCTTGTTGGCCTCCTCTTAGACCCAAAATCCATTGGCCTTTCTAGTGTTACTGTATGACCTCCACCCTCTGGAACCACATGCTGGCCCAGAACTGAATTCAACCAAATCCTTTTCACATTTTTTCCCTTACTCTGTTTCTCTCTCTCTCTCGGCTTTCCCTCTATCTCCAAAAAAGATCAAATAAATAAATCCAAGAGGAAGAAAACCAAGAACAAAAGCTGTATATTTTTTTTGGGGGGGGGGAAAGAACAGTTTTATACACAAGTACCGGCGATATAACATCCCTAAGTCCTTGTCGGGGACCTATCTCCAGGAACCCATCCTCGGTAACACGCTGCAGGGCAGAGTGATAAACCGCATCGTCTGTTACTTCAGACCAGGAGGCTGAGTGCGAGCGAGCGTCAGTGGAATACCTTTCCTTTTTCTAAAGTGACTCTCCTGCGAATGGAGAGTGGAGAAGCGGCGCAGATGGGCAACTGTAGGCCCGGAGCAGAAATTGCTTCAGCCTCAGTTAGCAGTGGGCCGAATGAGCAATATAACAGGTTCGGATGGGAAGGCGGAGGAGGAGGATGGGGAATGGGAGGATGGGTGGGTGGGTAAGGGTAGGGGTGGGGGTGGGGGCAGGGTGAGGGGTGGGAGGAGGCGGGGGGGGGGGGGTTGTGTGTAGTGCGAAAACAGAAGCTCAGGGGGTTGGTGGGCTGGTGTCAGATGCTGAGACATGCCCAGTTATGACGGGGAGCTGAAAGCAGGGCAGCTTGTAAGCGCATCCTGATGCCTGGCAAGGTTGTGTCAGATCAAGGGGTGGGGGGTGGGGGGTGGGGGGGTACAACCTTGATTGGCAGCTGATAAGAAGGGAGTGATGGGCTTGTGTGCATGTGTGTGAATGACTAAGTGTGTGTGTGTGTGTGTACTTGGTTTATCTGCCTGTCTCTATTTTTGTTATTTGAACCTTTTTTGTATCCAGGAAAAGGCTCTAACTCTATTCTTCTTCATTGCTCACATGTTTTGATATTGTTGGCTATATCTATTGTTTTTTTGTGTTGTATTGTATTGTATCGTATCGTATCGTATCGTATCGTTTTGTTTTGTTTTGTATGGTATTGTATTATGTTGTATTTATTGTATTGTGTCACATTTTAGCCAACCTCTGAAGCCAAGGGCAAATTTCCATCGGGTGGACAATAAAGTTCTATTCTATTCTATTCTATGTCTGCTGTTTTCCAGCGATGCCCTGTTTCATATTCACACAGCTCCACACATTCACACTCGGGAGCTGCCCAGTGCAGCAGTGTTCTGCTGTGTTGTTCCACTGGAGCAGCTGAAGGTGAAGTGCCTTGCTCAGGGGCACACAGGGAGGCGGGGGGGGGGCTACTCGTTCACTTCCCCCACCCACATGTTCCCAGTCGGACCTGGGACCTGATCTTCTGGTAACAAGCCCGCTTCTTTAACCTTCAGGCTATCTCCACCCCAACATAAGACGGGGGGAAAATCTCTTCAAGCTGCCCTAGGCAACTTTGCACTTTGGCAGCCCCAAGTGGCAGCGAGAGATGAATAATTTTAAAGTTTGAAGGGCTTCACTACCCAGAAATCCTTTAAGGGGACGTCAGTAAACTAAATGTCTTCTTGTTAGTGGCTGGTTAGGGTGGCGGTGTGGTGAAGAGGTTCAGCCATCGTTGGTGAGTCCAGGTGAGTCTCTCTCGCTCGCTGCTGTTTAGTAGCCTGGTAAGACCATCCTGATCACATGACCTCACATTCTGTTTCGCTCCACGGGTCAGTCTGGACTTTTAGCTGCCCACATCAGTTTCAGTGGGCGGGAGTACTTGCCTTGACAGACAAACTATCAGCAGAAACTCCGCTAGTGCATACTCTTGTTCTTGTTTAATTGTTGTTATTGAGTCTATTTCTGCAGTAACTGCACTTATGGCTGTGTTTACTCTACTAACGTTAACGTTACCGCTCGTTGCTTCGGAAGACGCCATTACTGTTTTGCCAGCGGCGGCCTGTATTTCACGTCATCAACTACGACGCAGTCCCTGATTGGCCCGGTTACATTTTAATTTCAGGAAATCGATGTGGGCGGCTAGAAGTCCAGACTGATCCGTGGAGCGAAACATAATGTGAGGTAACGTGATCAGGATGCCAGGCTAGCTGTTTAGCCCTAATACACCAGTTTTGCATTTTGTTCTTAAGTTTTGATTCATCACTTCCTGTGTGTGGAGAAGATTTCCTATCAGCTTCATTTGGGCCAATAGGGCGAATCTAGGGCACTCCTCTCTGTTATTAGGTATGTAGTGTATTTTTACATAAAGATCTTGCCTAGTTCAGCTTTAACTCGGTCTCAATTTTGGCAATTGTTAATAGCCTACATTACTTCAACTGAAGGTTTACATGGTCCTTTGTACATAGAGAAAGTTTCATGACCCAAGGACCCATGGAACCCATTTAAAGCCTGTGATGGCATTTCAAAATGAGACTGATTTTTTTTTTGTAATTCTTGAAAAGTTGACTTTCTGTCTGCTCCAATATCAGCGTAATAAGAATCCTGATCCCTGAGGAGCATGTGTTGGACTGGAAAGTATGAGTGAGTGTGTGTGTGTGTGTGTGTGTGTGTGTGTGTGTGTGTGTGTGTGTGTGTGTGTGTGTGTGTGTCGAGAGAGAGGAGAATGACACACTACCAGGGTTAGGGGTTTGATTCCTACTGGGGCCAGCTGTACTTAAAATGTATGTACTGGAATCGAATTGGAAGATCCACCAAACAACATAGGTTAAGTGTGTGTGTGTGTGTGTGTGTGTGTGTGTGTGTGTGAATGAGTGAGTGTACACACACAGGTACTGTATCAGTGTTAGTTTATCTGTATGAGCGAGCACCTGTCTTCGTAACCCCCCAGCCCTTCACAGTTCACTGCCTCGTTCCAGCTAATTTCCATCCAGCGGCATCTGAGCGGAGTCTTGATTACGCTCCATAACAAAGTGAAAAGCAGCCCTAATACACACTCCAGCCTCCCTGCTGAGAATCATTATCTGCATTCATACCGTTACACCAAAGGTCACACTGATTTCTTCAGTCACACACAGATAGACAGACAGACTCCTCCAAATGGGTCACGGAGTCACAGAGATTAATCTTTCCACTTTCTCGTCTGTGATGGACGCCTCCTTTTGTTGAGGACTAGTGAAGTGCAGGAATTAAAGGCCGCTATCTGTATATAACTGGAAGGTGGTTAGTTTTTTTTCTATCTAATTGAATTTCCCCGGGGCAGTAGAAGCACTTTAAACCACGGCTTTGATTCTTCTGTCAACATTGGTGACAATGTCAAAGGAAAATGGTTATTAAAGAAGGCGCCATGTAGTCTTCCCTTGTCTCAAAGGGCTGATCATTGCCTTTCTTTCCCTGTGATAAATACAAGGTATTAAGGCTTAACGTGTTATGGCCCTGGATTTACACCACTTAGCAAGTCACTCCATCCATCGTTTAGTCTCAAAATCTCATTTTTCTTGAGTCCAGATGCCAGTTTGAGATCATTTCATTGGAATGATCTGCTTTATTTCAAGATATTATCATTTGTAAAACTGGATTTGAGACAAATGACATGATCTTACCCCTTTGGTACTCTTTTGTTATGATGAAAAAAAGACTAAATGAAAGATTAAATCTTGCATTCAGTCTAAAAACGATGATTTTTTTCAGCGTTTGTTTGTATGAGCTAAACAACCTTCTTCCCGTCGAGTCCTGCAGAGTGAACGCACGACAGTGTTTCTGTCCAGTAGGCGACTGTGATTGCCTGAAAATTAATTTGCTGCACGACTACAAAACAAGCGCTTCTCTTACAGGCCTCCCCAACTCAATATATTCATTCGTTCACTCAAGAGATCGGTGCGCAGGTTGACGGTGACATCTGACCGGTTAGACTGCAGTTTAATCAACGACTCCACTCCACATTAATCTCAGCTACAGTGAGAGGGCGGTAATGAAAAATGTATAATGTGGTCCAGCGGCCACGCACAATCACCATTCCCAGCGTCATTAAGTGGAAATAACAGTTATAAATTTCATGAAGTGGAAATAGGAAATTGATGAGGAATAGCGAGTGTTTTCAAAGAAATCATGGGAACGCCATAGGCAAGCAAACAAAAAAAGCATTTTGCATTTAGTCCCCCGCGATGTCGATCTCCTGGGTGAAGTCGGATCTCATCGGGCTGGCGTCAGTTCATGCCTCTCACATGCTTGCAGGGTGTTTTTTGTTTGCTTGAATAATTCACGAATATTTCCTCCTCGTCTCCTTTTAAATGTAATCAAGCCAGGCTGTAATTATATCCTTCGGAGGACCTTTCAACATACCTTCCAGGCACTTATTGGGAATTTGCATTTATAATTGCTCTCTTCCCGCTGTGCTCCACTGATTTGCAGAATGGCAATAAACAAAACATATCCCTGAGTGCTTCCAACAGGAAATCAATAGGGAATCGTTCCTTTTAATCATCTGATACTTTGATTGGAAGCAGCAGTTTAATTTTCACCCGCAAAGCCTCACCTAGATCAGCCTTCACCACAGAGTCTTGCAACCAAACTGTTTCAGGTTTGGTTCCTACAGCAGCTGAGTGAGCCTCTAGCTGCTCACTCATTGTGAGTTTCTCTAGATAAGGGCATCAGCTAAATGTATCACCAGTTACTTAAAGGTTAAATGAGTAATATTTCTGCTTTACTGACACATAGTATGACTAGTAAATATCAGCAGAAGTTCCCGAATGGTAGTGAGTGAGACAAAGTGAACAGCCACGGCGAACGCACTGCGGACATTTCTGCATTCAAATCCACAGGAGCGGGCCGAGGCTGAAGACCGTCTTATCTTTAACAGACCTAGAGCCGTGCCAGTCTGTAGTGTTTTAGCAGTTAAAAGAGAAACACTAGCATGTTCCCGTGTTTCCAAATATCCAACGCCTCCGTTATTCAAGTCAGTAGAACCAATTTCCCAGTTTTCCATCAAAGTAAATGAGAGGCTTGAGAAATGTTGTAAATTTTATACAGGAAGCTGTGTATTCAACAAGCGACTCCTCTTTTGAGCAACCAGACGAAACACTTAATTGGATTTTGCTCATTATCATGTCTTATTTTTCATCTTTCCCCCCCTTTCTTGTCTCGCTCCTTGTGAAATAAAGTGTGTTCAATTACTTCCAGGACCATTTCTTCCCACAGCAGGCTCCACTTGATGTGTGTGGAACGGGGGGGGGGATCGGCTGGCTAACCGCTGGGTGATGTGTGGTTTCTGGATGGCTTCTCCAGCGGCTCTCGGGGAGACTCTGTCTAAGTGTAACTCCTTAAGGGCTGAATTAGCCCCTTGATCTGCTAATCAATTTGGAGAGCGAGGAAAAATTAACGCAAGACCCAATTTCTACATCCTCTAAACAAATTCAACATTTCTGCTGCGGAACCAGTCAGCGAAACAAAGCCTGCAGGTTTAAAAAGAGGAAATGCTAAGATGTTCTCTGGTTGCTTGACCGACCATCTGTAAAAGGATATGAGTTGCGCTGTTACTCCTACTCAGCACAGCAAAGCTCCCCTTTCCTAACCGTTGATAATTCATCATACAAAGCTACACTCGTATGTCAGGTCACTGATCGCAGCCTGCGGCAATTATACTTGGGTAGAGGAATGTGTGAACGTCTTCCGTGACCTGTATAAATCATATCCTATGGCATATTTAAGGTATTATCATGCTATAATGAAATATTCAAATGCAGCCGGGCTGCTTCCAGGACGATGGAACAGGTAAGTCTGTAATGATGACATAACGGCCTGGGAGGAATAAATGGGATTCATGGGAAATGAATCAGAGTCTCCAGGACTCTCAGTGTGACGGATGAGGCCAGAAAGTGGGTCAGAACCACAGGTTGGTTGGCTGCACAACTGGGCCGAGACACAACGCCCAGGGCAATGAAGAAATATCTGTGCTCTCACAAAATGGCACTCGCTACACCGTTTCCCTCATTAGCATCACTGACTCCGGCATTTTTTTTTACGAGCTATTACCAAAAAAAAAAAGTGAAAGTGAGAACAAACATCAAGTGAAGTAGTTGACCTAAACAGAGACAGCTTTGACCCTCTGAACGCTCAGATGTGTGTCTGAAATAAACCCTCTGTGTGTCGTCAGAGGAATGAGACCTATACGCTGGTGAAGGCCAGCTGGAGGCTGTTGGAGAAAAAAGAATACCTGGCAACAGAAAGTGGTCTCACTAAGATAAACCAATAAGTGGTTCATGCATTAAACATGAACCGCTCAATTTGGATGTGCCGTCCCTGAGAGTTTAGGCTTTGAAAGGAACTCATTCATATTTTAATCACACTGGAGGTTCAATTAATCATTGCACGGTTTAAGGGTGAAATTGATGAATATTCAGTTGCCAAGTGAAAAGACTTCTGACCCCAGCTACTTGCTTTGGTTTTAATCATATTCTTGCATATTGCACCTCATCTGCCAGTTGTACTCTCTGAGGAGTAGCATCATACCACTCAAGGTTGTTTTTTTATTTGTGAAACCTGATGGTCTTTTTTTTTATGGGACAAAAACATCTGAAAATAGAAATGTGGCGAGTCTATTTTTGGAAAGTGGAAAGTAAAAAAAAAAAAGGGACTGGCAGCATTCTGCATATTCATCCTCTGTTCTCCATGGTCTGAGGATCCTGAGCCTTTGGAAGCGACAAACGAACTCTAAGGGACTTCAAGGCTTGGATGTTGAGAGAAGTGACTCTTTAAATGGTACCAAGCCAGATGCCAACTAGCATCTGTGTTTTATGAGGTTCAGGCAGACAGCTGACACTGAATTATCTTATAACCCCAATGACACACTCACTCTCACCTGCCTCGCTGTCCTCTGACATCCAAGCCAGGTTTCTATAGGCACCAACCCCACTGAAACAGCACAAGGGACAGTTCCATCAGATCCTGTGCATTCAGGATCAGAATCACTTTATAGACAGACACTTTATTTTCCTCCTGCACAGAGGTGGAAAGTAGCAAAGTACATCTACTCAAGTACTGTACTTAAGTTTAATTTTGAGGTACTGGCACTTTACTTGAGTATTTCCATCTGTGAAATACTTATATTTACTTGTACTTTATACTTTATATACTTCATACTTTTAATCCACTACATTTCAGAGGGAAATATTGTACTTTTTTCTCTACTGCATTTATCTGACAACTGTACTTACTAGTTACTTTGCAGGATATGGTTTTACATGCAAAACATATGATAAGGTCATAAAATATGATACATAGTTAGAGTTTAAACTACACAATAGTATATGGATTAGTTAAACCTAGCACCACCTGGACTACTTACAACATTAAAATAGTTCTTACAGGTTAATGCATCAATAGTTTAACACTGTGAAAGGGACCATTCCTCAGAATGAGTACTTTTGTTTTGATACTTAGTAACTAAGTATTTTTTACTGCTAATACTTTTACCGAAGTAAAATTTTGAATGCAGAACTTTTACTTTTACTGGAGTATTTTTCCATTATGGTTTTGCTACTTTTACTTAAGTAAAGGATTTGAGTCCTTTTTCCACCACTGCTCCTGCACATTGAAACATGACATTAAGAGTTTACAGCACACAGCCATACAGATATGTAGGCTTTAGAAATATACAATGATAAGTAATCGAAAAGCAATTCATGATGTCACTGAGACAGATTGTTCAGGGCCCTGATGGCAGAGGACACAAAACTCCAGCTGAAGCTTTTTTTTTACAGATCATTACTTGCCAATGTACAGGAATTTGTCTTGGTTACATTGGTGGGGAGACATATTGACAAATCACATAAGTAAACACGGGGACACTTGGGACAGGGACAACAGGACCTCACATTAGTGCTAGTTGACAGTGCAACACACTAGCTATCACTCTACATATATTCAAAAGAATATTCTCTTACTATGTGCATGGTTGCAGCTGTATGTGAGACTCTAGCAGATAGTAGTAGAGAGGATGGAAATACATGGAGTAAGTTCTTATCCTATTGGCATTAAATGACAAGCTAAAGAGCAGTCACATGCCAGTAATCTCCTCCAACAAAATGGACGGACATTGATCTGCCCTGTTATGGATGAATAGGTTCGGACTAATCTGCTTATATGCACTATCGCTCCTGTTGATTAACCAGGAATTAAATATGCCCTGGGTTGCGCAGTTCTCCACAAGAACATTTTAGCAGCCCACTTTTTAAGAGCCACTGAGTATCTCCAGACAGCAATTTAGCGCTTTAGTTCCCCTGGCCACGCTGGCTGAGAAATTACGGAGCCGGGCCGCTGGAGACGGAAACATTAAAGGAGGCTCCTCAGAGCGTCTCATTGGCTGCCAGAGATCCTGTAATGCAGATAAGCCCATATGGCTGGAAGAGCCGGCTGAGGAGAGGTGAGCATCCTCATCCTCCACCAGGACAGGATGGAGGGATGGAGGAGAGAGAGAGGAAGAGAGAGAGTGGGACGGAGAGACTCATAGGCTACATTCACACTGCAGGCCTTCATGCCCATTTCCAAATTGCTGCTCATATCTGAATTTTCTGGATGACTGTTCGTATCTATTCTAGGATGTAACACATATCTGAGACCAATGTGAACTGACAGCGATGTCAAAAAGGCACATGTGCGCTGAGTAACAATACTGAAAGACCCCACGTCTGTTTTTGTACCTATGTACCTATGGGTTACGAATGTGCCTTTGAGTTTTGACTGGATTGAGGCGTTTCCCCAAACACCAATCAAGCCGTCTGTTTTGCTTTCTTTCCATTGTGTCTTGTTGCCCATCATGCCAACGCTGGCTCAGCCGAGCTGCCACGGTGCCAAAATTATGACAATTATTGCAGGTGAATGACGTAAGATCTTTTCTTTTTCAAGATTATTTTTTTGGCATTTTTGTAGAGAGAGACAGGGAGAGAAAGGTAGATGACATGCAACAAAAGTCCTGGGCCGGATTCAAACCCAGCATGCCGCGTTTCTATGGTGCGCGCCTCGGGCCAGTGAGCCACCAGGACGCCCCCTAAGATTTACTTATTGTCATGGCATCGCTGACAAATTTGAGCGTTAAAATACAAGTCGCATGTAGGTCGCATGCCTCGGGATCCGATTTTCTACCACATCTCCACACGGCTCAGATCAGAATTGAAGAAAATGCGAGAGAGAGAGAGAGACGGAGAGGAAGAGAAAAAGGAGAGAGAGAGAGAGAGAAAGAGTGGCAGAACTTCCCCTTTTTGCCTCAGCAAAGTGGCCGCCTGTCTAAAATAAAGTTGTGCTGCACAGGAGAGGCTCTGCTGCCCCTGGATACTGTGACGTGTCCGCTCCAATTCCTGTGCCAGACACTACAGAGTGGCAGAGGTGTGTGTGTGTGTGTTAGTGCGTCTGTTTGTGTTAGCTTCTGTGTGTGTCTGTGTACGCATATGGCCGTGTGTGTGTGTGTGTGTCTCCTGTCTGCGTGGATGAGTGTGTATGTGTGTGTGTGTAGGTGATAGAGCGTCCACTCCAGCAGGAAGGCAGAGGGAAATGCATCACTCTAAATAACAGTGCTTAGGGTTGGCAGCGAGGGAGGGAAGGGTTGCCGAGCCTAGAGGGGATAGTAGGCGGACAAATGCATCACACGCTCTTTCCACAGAATCCACAGACGGCAACCTTTTGCTCATCTAAAGACGATAATGAATCAGCGCTGAGACGGATGTCAGAGTGAGCCACCTCCCTTCACCCCGCTCTCCGGCTCAGCAGGTGGTCTGCGGTTTGTGCGCTGTTTGTCTCTCGCCCCTCGCCGCTCCATGAGTCATTGCCCTTAACGTAAAGAGCATGACGGATGAAGCCGGGGCGAAACACATAACGCACAAACACACACAGAAATCTGGCCTCCGGTTTGCGTCGGGCTCGGAGCTCAGAGCTTCTCCCTGTGGACTCTCTCGCTCCTCCAGCCGCTCGGCTGAACGTCAGGAACAGAGAAATGAATAAATGGGAAATCAATGGGGTTTCATGGTGTGAGGATGCAGGGCTATTTTCCCAATTACAGCAAATGTTGCTCTTAGTCGGTGGTACATGTCACCCCTGGCTGATCCACCTGACACTCTGCATGATGCTATTGATGCTCCCAAGTCCTGCACATTTCCAGGAAGAGGCTTATAGCATCAGCTCAGTTTGAGCGTTTTCATCATTGTCTTAACAGGCTTCAGCTCTCTCTTGTGCGTCAGAGGAACATTGCTGAAAGATGAGTGTCACACCTACTGTTCTCTCCAAAATGCATGTGTAGCCTAAAGCAATGCATTATTCTGTAATTTCACGTCACAACCAAATATAAAACATATGGGTAGGTTATTTTTGTACTGGCTTCTGTGTCTAAATTTGGCTAAGCTCCCCAGGCAGTCCTGGTTCTAGCATTTTCCTATGGGCGAATACCATCTTCCACATAGGGTGGAAACTGTTATTAAAAATGAAGTGAAACATTTTTTTAATAAGCAGAGAAAATGGCATGCAACGATCCATACATATATGATCTAGAGTATGGTAGTGTGCTGTACCATAACAGTATAGAATTTCAAAGTGCTCTTTCAAAACGCTCTTTCTCTGAGACTGCAGGCTCATTTCAATAGCTAGCTCTTGTTTTAAAGATCCATATGTGAAGGGACTCAATCTAAATTGGCACTGACAAATATTTTCCCTTGAGATTTGATGACTGAATAATAAAAAAGATACCTTTTCACAGCTTTTTTGTGAAAGTCACTCTGGAAACTTTCCTTGGGAGGAACAAACTTTGAAATTCAAATGTACCATGGTGGCTCTGTGACAACGCAGTATGAGAACAATCTCTAAGCGCAGGCAGAGAATAGACGGCGTGGCATCTTCCTTCTTCAAATGCTGCCAAAATAATTGAAAGGAGTCCCTCTGAGGACAGATCATCAAATGTTTGTTTTTTACATGATCTGCGAACCTCGCCAGCTTTAAAGTGGCCTTGACAGCGACAGGGAGAACACTTCTGTTTTTCCATCTGTGATGCAAAAGGCAGTTCAAATAGCTGCTAAAATATGGCAAATAGTGCATGCAGCGCAGTCGCTTAAAACGGTCCCAAAGCACATCTCTTCAACAGCTCCCAGCTGAGAAAAACGCATGAGTTTCTGGCCTAATTTCAGGTGGAGAACACTGCAAACGGGCCCATTTCTGTTTGTAAAGCTGCCCAGATATTCCCTTTCTCTACAAGCGCTTGTGTGCTTCAGTGTGGCAGCAGCATGTGTTTCAGTGGAAGCATTATGGCTGGTTTTAAGAGTCAATTGAAGACACCCATCAAGGCTAATTACTTATAATGAAGGCCTTTTCTTCCATGTCCTTGCTTTGCCTCTTAGAACTTGGCCGTAATCGAAAGCTGGAATTGTAATGTTTTGTGCTGCGGTAGTTTTAGAATAGACTGCACGCACTGAACAAGGAAGTCGTCAAGTGAACATTGCACTTCACAAGAAATTTCATTCTCAAAGGGGGTCTCTACTTTGTATTGTATCCACCGTAGCCTACTGCCATTTTACACATCAGATAATAACCATATAACTAATTAGCCTCTATCCCCTTATCATCCTGGGCTATATAGATATGGAAAATTCTTTAGAATTACTGTTGAAATGTTCATAATGATAACTGTGCCGTTAATCTGTAAGACTTAACGACGGCTAGGCAAAGCCTGACTAAGGCATACAGTACAGTTCTATCAAATTAGCATCAGTTTAGCTGTTAAAGCACTCAAAATCACACCACCAAAAAATTCATAGGTGTCCAAAAATGTGTTAAGGTTAAAACGAAGCTGATATACTCATAAAGAGTGGTGGAATTAGCTTTCTAAATTTGGAGACCAACTGGACACACAGGAATGATCAAATCCTTGCCATTGTTGTAGTGCTCTATTCTTTCAATTAGTTTAATCAGTTGATTCGAGGTGACTGTCCGCTGCCCCAGCAATTAATGAGATAGGTCTCCGGAGCTGCTGAGGCAGATCCCGAGGCAGAGCTGTCCACTTTATCTTAGCTTATATGGAAACATAGCGCACAGGCGATGATTTAGTGTCTGGGCTTGGTAGAAAGGTCACAGCTATTCATATTACTGTGAAAGACCTCCCATAAGACTGCCATACTGTATCACTGGGTAACATACAAGACCATTGCTTTTTCATCAACCCACTCACAGCTGCCTGAAGGCATGAGCGGAGCCACTTAATGTATGGCTCAGCAGGGTGTGTGTGTGTTTTTTAACTCTTGGAATGGGCTGATTATGTAGAAAGTGTTTTAAGATATCCATGACTATTTGAAAGAAGTAACGCCTAGTTTTACAAAATGATTGACAGCACAAAATTAAAACTAATTATTACACAGCTTTGTTGAATACTCAATTCTGATCGGTCAATGAACACATTCTGAGGTTTGTTATTTCTGAATAACACACCGTTGTTTCACATCTAACAGCTTGTAAAGTAGTCTAGCTCGGATGGCAAGGAAGGTGGTAGGTAGGCAGACTCAGCAGACATCTTGAGTTTGCAGGGGTGCATATTTATTTACAGTGTTCGCCATTACACATGTAACTCAGGCTAAATAACAAAAAAAACACAAGAAAAATAATCTCTGAAAGTTAAATCATGGTAAATCAAACAAACGGCACGTGTTTGTGGCAGCACGGCCTCCCCTCTCCCAGGAGCACAAACCCTTCTGAATTTATAGGGCGTTCAATTCACACACAGACTAATTCAGCCAGTACCATAATATACAAAGGTTGACCTACACAGTAACCTTAGTACAAGGAAATCAAACGATGTTCTTGACTCACTTACAAGCTCATTTACACTACTAAATGGCTCTTTAAAGGTAAGTAATCTTAACATTACTTTTAGAATGCCTTAAACAAACCCCAAGAAACATTCCTACAAAAAAAGAAAACCCTTCCACTTGGTCTGGCCCAGTGATGTCAGCATGACATCACTAATACCATAAAATCAGGAAATGCTGGGCGGGCCCCTTCCCAAACAGTAGTCCTGCATGGTGGGTCTGAACAAAGGAACACACTATGTAAGTATGAACAAAGGAACAAACACTTAAACACTATTCCAACTTGCAACATAATAAAGGTAACTTAAACTAACTTATGGTTGTGTGTTTGCTTTAACTTACTCATGTGCTTTGATGTGAACTGTAACCGAATGCTACCACAAACAAACCCGGGATAGTAAGTGATGCAATGTTACAAAAGCAATAGTAAATTATAACCACATGGACACATATAGAAATAAGCTGGTGTACTGCATAAGATGACTATGTAAGGGACAAGTGGTGAGTAGAGGAGAGTTCTCACCCACTTTGTCACACAGCTATATGAAAATAAAAACTAATGATAACTCCCAAACTATAATAACCCTGGTAAAACCTTGAACCAAAAAGACCTTGCCATTGGTTACTGCAGAGAAACACTCTGCTAACCAAGGTTAGAAACATTGAAAATTTTTCCTATTACATTCCATTTATTCAAAGAATTCAAAGTTTGGGCAGCACATTTGATTAGAGGCTGAACGGAAATCTTACCAGATTTGTTTATGTTTTGGTTGAAGTCCTGCTGAACTATTGTTTTCGGTGGAAAATTGTACATAACTGACCTCATTTTAAATCAATATTTTGTGTCAAAGGATTTATGTCTTTGGTAAGTGTAATAAGCCGGATAATGTATTGGAAGCTGGTCATTATTTTGCAATAATGATCTGTCCCTTACTTATAACTACTGAATCATAAGCTTCAGGTTTGTGTCTTTTCTAAAATGGATATCACATTTTGGTGTAGAATTTCATCTACTAAGATCCACTGTTATAAATTCTTCACACTATGACTGAAGCTTCTACTAACTTTCAAACCTCTAGCCTTGTTGTTATAACACATAAACTGCAACACACCTCCCCTCTGGTTCTCATCCTGCTCTGTATTACAGTATCAGATCAAGAATATAACGCCTCAGGAGGCTGTGCGGGCCAGTCCTTGGTAAACAACAACTAGGACAAGGTGTGACCAAGAAGCTGCACTACCTGATCCCAGCCATATTATTTTCATGCTGAGTACCCAATTATCTGACCACTGAAGCTGAAGCTGCCTCGGCCCATCAGCGCTGATCGGAGAATTTTTTTTTTTTTTCGGGGAGGATTTTATTCTTTCATTTTGTTGTTTGTGAATTTTGTCTCTTTCAGAAACGTGCACTCGACAGGAAGCACATCTGATTCTGACCTGAGCTGTGGTCCCACCTCGCTAACGATCCTCCTGTTTTTCCAAGTGAACCAAAATACACCAAATTTCTGTCTCGCACCAGATAATGAGGCCCTCCATGGACAGCCTGGGGGGAGGAAACACTGACTCGAATGCCCAGACCACCCATAGTTTCCTGGGCACAGCTAGTCGCTGCTGTGGCAGATAAACACCATCACTGTAGTGTTCTCGTGCAGTGTGTCGAAACTCTGACTAAACACCAAGTTAAACTGTAGCCAATGAAGACAGAGTCGTAGTAAGATTGACCATTTACTGTCACACTTCTTCATTAACATGCTGGTGAAAACTGTAAATAAAAACAACACAAAAATGTTCATTGTCTGTGTTCTTAACTAAACATTACATTGTACACAGCTGTAAATATGAATATACATTGCTGTCTTTCACTACGTAGACTCACGGTATTCCGGACACTTAGCACAGTAAAAGTCCCATAAGATATCAATGCACGGATAGATAAGCCTGATTGGCGTGTCTGTCTCTGGGGGAAGGTCTTACAGGCATGCCGAAGTTTGATTGACACATTTTGGGCCAATCGTTTTGGGAGAAATTTTGAAAAAACAGTAGATTCGGTGTCCGGATTACTATGAGGGCTCACGGTGATCCGGACGGCTGCAATTTTCTGCTCACGGTATTCCAAATATTCGCACAATATGTGTTGTTAGTAACACAGTAAATTAACGTTATGGCTTGAAAAGTTAATACAAATGTGTGCTGTCCCTAACCAGATACGCAGATATGTTGAAATAACTTTAAAACAGCCATTTTAAGAGTGAGGTGATTTTTCAGTGTTGGTGCGGTGACGCCATTGACGCTCACATTCACGTTGGACAAGGTGCCTCAGTAAATGTGTGTATCCCTTCAAAAAGTCAAAATATTTGCAAAAAGTAACTCATAAATATTCTATGAGACCTTAAGAACGTTTCTGTCATTTTGCTGGTGGATGATCATGTTTTAAAATCGGTACTTTGTGGACGTATGCCTCTCCCCACCCTGTAACGTCCTGCCGGAAATCCCTCCCCCCCGCACTTTTCTGAACGTTCATAGGTACACATTGGAAACTCACGTTGATTTCTCCTAAACGATTGCCCCTAGAAGGTGGAGATTGGTCAGAGTCGAAAGTGACGGAAACAAGGATGACACACACATATATATATTGCCCATGACCTGGAAGTATTTATTTACAGAATTTGCAGGAAAAGGTCAAGTGTCCGGAATACTGTGATGTCCGGAATACAGTGAGTCTACGTTGGGTAGCGGTTACCATGGCTACTGGCATTGCTGTTAGCTTGCACACAATTGTAAATAAAACCGTTATTAAAATAACTTATCAAATGTAAATTTTTAACGAACTCATTACTAATATATGATCTTTAACATGTCTAATGTCAAATAAATCAACTTATGGCATCGCCTCTATGATGCTTCGTAGTGGAAGCAAGCAGATTACTTTCAGAGCATGCACTACATGTCTGTCTCATTTTTCTGCAGAACCAGGAAGAGCTAAACAGGAAGTGACTAAACAGGAAGTGGCGTCGTGGCATTACACAAACGGACAACTATTATAAATTTTACAAATGAGTTTGTTAAAAGTAAAGTAGTTATTCACTTCTCATTTTGCTACCTAATTAATGAGCTTTACGAGGTCATTTATAGGTTAAGCAGTTTTCATGATCCTATGAATGCCATTCAAAACCCAGACTGGAATTTCAGAAATACGTGGCTGTTAATTTGAAATGAAGTTTGAAGCGTGGGCAGCACATTTGATTAGAGGCTCAACGGAAATCTTACCAGATTTGTTTATGTTTTGGTTGAAGTCCTGCTGAACTATTGTTTTCGGTGGAAACTTGTAAATAACTGATCAATATTTTGTGTCAAATGATTTATGTCTTTGGTAAGTGTAATAAACCGGATAATGTATAGGAAGCTGGTCATTATTTTGCAATAATGACCTGTCCATTGTAACTTATAGTATAGTATAATGTTCACACTTTTACTGAATCCTCTGTATTTTAGAACTACTGAATCATAAACTTCAGGTTTGTGTCTTTTCTAAAAATGGATATATCACATTTTGGTGTAGAATTTCATCTACTATGATCCACTGTTATAAATTCTTCACACTATGAACGAAGCTTCTACTAACTTTCAAACCTCTAGCCTTGTTGTTATAACACATAAACTGCAACACACCTCTCCTCTGGTTCTCATCCTGCTCTGTATTACAGTATCAGATCAAGAATACAACGCCTCAGGAGGCTGTGCGGGCCAGTCCTTGGTAAACAACAACTAGGACAAGGTGTGACCAAGAAGTTGCACTACCTGATCCCAGCCATATTATTTTCATGCTGAGTACCCAATTATCTGACCACTGAAGCTGAAACTGCCTCGGCCCATCAGCGCTGATCGGAGAATTATTTTTTTTTTTTCGGGGAGGATTTTATTCTTTCATTTTGTTGTTTGTGAATTTTGTCTCTTTCAGAAACGTGCACTCGACAGGAAGCACATCTGATTCTGACCTGAGCTGTGGTCCCACCTCGCTAACGATCCTCCTGTTTTTCCAAGTGAACCAAAATACACCAAATTTCTGTCTCGCACCAGATAATGAGGCCTTCCATGGACAGCCTGGGGGGAGGAAACACTGACTCAAATGCCTAGACCACCCATAGTTTCCTGAGCACAGCTAGTCGCTCCTGTGGCAGATAAACACCATCACTCTAATCGTGGTCATTTTCAACTTTTTATTTTAATTGAAGTTTCAGTTAAATTCAAATAAAACATTATTTGCCCGTAAGGGAAATTTGGTTTGCAGACAGGGTATCCCATAAAAACACCCAGTAAAAACACAAAATAACACATAACAACACAATATAAATCCCCAGACAGGGACTCAATGCCTCAAAATAGTGCAGTAAAAGGTCGCTCATCAGTGCAAAATACAAAGTTCCTATACTGCATGAGGTGCCGCATCATTTCATGTGCAAATTAAGCAATCTAATTAATGAGCTTTACGAGGTCTTTTACAGGTTGAGCAGTTTTCACGATCCTATGAATCCCATTCAAAACCCAGGCTGGAATTTCAAAACTGCGTGGCTGTTAATTTGAAATGAAGGCTGTTTTCTTCTGAATTCCAGACAAGTTGACTCGGTGAACACACAAGGTTTTCATCTGACAGCCCCGCAGCGCTGCTCATGCACTCTGTGACACCGACAGATAATGCCGGCCAGGTTCAGCCGCAACTCCTGGTGTTTCGCTGCAGCTTTCAAATCATTTAAAGAACAGAAGATTTTTTTGAAGAGTATTTCTCCCTCTAATTCCAGTTGACTAGAAAGGAGAGAGAAGAAAGAGAGAGAGAGAGAGACAGGGAGAAGGAAAAAGAGTGTGTCTTCGCGGGGAGCCCCTTTGAAAACTTCGACCCATCGATTGGCAGGATGTGATGAGGGTGTGTGTGTGTGTGTGTGTGTGTGTGTGTGTGGTGAAGCATGCTTCTGGGTTTTAGATAATGGTGGAACTTGGTGCCTCTGAATCAAAGTTTAAAGCCCTTTGTGCAATTTTGTCGCAAGCTCAAGCAGAGAGCACTATCAGCTCAGTGCAGACACCTACACGGTCACATTCACACATCTTCTGGCATTGACAAATACCTCAACATTTTGCACGCACACACACACACACACACACACATTGGATACACACACACAAGTTATTGACATCAGTCACATGATGCAATAAACACTGTAAAGGTTGCTGTTCCTTTTGCTTCCTTTGAAGACATGCCTCAGTCACAAAAAGTCAAATATTCGATGAGGGTCAATAGAGTTCACTGCCGAATCCTGAAGATTTTTCTTCAGGGCGACGTGTGAACCTCGTCACCTTTGGAGGAAAAGTCTTCCCCATTCAATAGCAGAGAAGGGGAGCAACCTCTTTTTTATCTCTTCCCTCTCTATCTCTTCGGTCAGATCTCACCGGGAGGCCATCTCGACCGACCTCGGATGACTGATCTATATCCCATGAAAGAGGTTGGAGAATAAATGGTGTCCCCTGCTCATTTAACAGGCAGCTGAGATCGATGGCAGCCGATCAAAGATGGAGATAAAACGGGAGTGGTCAATCGCTGTGGACGCTTTGATGTCGCAGCAAGGTCACCTCATTAAGACGATGCTTTGGATTCATGGAATATGACCATATCTTGGGTTTCTCTTGCAGTTTTTAAGAAGTGCAGACATGGTAATGAAATGGTTTAATGGGATTGGTTGAGTCTCAGTACAAAGAGTTTCTACTATCAACCACCTGTGCTTACAGTGTAGATTATGCAGCCTGAGGTGATACCAAGATCTCAGTCCAATCATGGCTTTTTCTTACTAGCACCCTGTGAGTACCATCGCTTAGCCTCTGTAGAATTACCCTCATATAACATTGTGCGCGTATCATAGTCATTACAGTAAATGGATCGCAAAGCATTCCTGAAAGCGTTTTCCTCTTAAAAGCCCAAGAGTTGTCCTCATTTTATGGCTCGACGTGAGTGGGTTTGATGAGTGTGTTGGGAGTGAACTGACCCTCCCTGCTGCTGCGAACAAGACTCCTACCATGAAGCAGTGGAGGAGCGGCCCAGCCTGAATGTCAGTGTTTATGACACATTATCTCTATGACACACTGACATCTTACTCCGTCACAAAAACTGAGTAAAATAACAGCAGTCTGTTGTACAGAATCATTTCAGTGGAGACTGAAACCAGCCTTAAACTTAACTGAGCTCTAAGGTAATCTTTGTCTTGAAGGCAATTCAGGTATTTCTGTGACTGCCTTGTAGATGTGTAATTTGTGGTCTTATGTGCATGTAAAAAGAGTTCAATTACATTACAATTTTGAAATATTTCAATCTACACATTTCTCTCTTTTCCTGACACTGGCTATAAATTAGGTGGAGATAGGAACCAACAACCTCCTACCAATAATAAATTACTATTATTTATTAATTGTTACAATGTAGAGCACTACAAGCATATGGTTGTAATAATATATATTATATATAATAATATGGCTATTTTGTATAGAGGACTTTCAGGTGACCTAACCATAGACTGTAAAAAAAGATAGACGTTGTGAGTGTGACATCACCCATAGGTTTCTGAAGGGCTGTTTTGAAGCCATAAGATTGGGTTTACGATCACCGCTATGTTGACATTTTTTGGAGCCGGAGCAGCCAGGGTGAAGCTGGGGGTCGTCCACAGAGCGGAGCTCCGCCTACTGACCCGTAATCGGCGACTTGTCGATCACTGGACAGGCGACCTGTCAATCATTGGGGAAACAACCCCGTTTTATAACCGTTATATCCCATTAATGACGAAATTATTTTGAAAATCGCCATATGGACACACATTAGAAGAAGTGAAATTATCTACTGAGGCCACAACCTCCTGATGAAAAACTGTATTGACTTTATATTTTGAGTGAGAAGTTGGGTTGTGGTCCCATTGACTTGCATGGAGCTGGGCCGGGTTTGGAGTCTTTTTGGAGCCGGCCGGACATTAGAGTAATTGCAGCTTTCAGCCACTTCCTTATTGGCTTCAAAATTCACCCATGATTTTGGCTGCTTGGCCCTAACACACCCTGGCAGCCATATTGGAGGTCCACAGATGTTTGGCTATAGTGCATTGGAGCAGAGACTAGGACTAAAGACACTTCACTGTGACACAGTAACCTAAATTTAGAAACAAATCTACTATATTAGATTACACTTCACTCCTAGAAGATGACTGGGTTGACCTATACACCCACACCGCAAAAATCTTTTTCAGGTATCTCTTTTTTGAATCTGGTTGTTATATAAAAGACATTATTTGTGTACAGCCAGTTCTCCAGTAGACCATGATGTCGCCAGACGTGGTCGCTTGGAGATTAGCGGCACAACTGCAAAGCCTTTATTGTTCACTGAACCATCTGACTAGAGCGACTCTGCCTTGCAGGTTCAAGTGAAGCTAATTTGTTGCTCACAGTTAGATTATTTGAGTCATGTAAGGAGGAGCTGTCAATCACATGTCCTCACCTGACCTGAGACAATGGTGTAATCGGCCAGATGTGTTTTTGAGATGTATTTTATAACAGTTATGTTTTTTATTCATATGTTTGTGGATGCTTAACATGACGCTCAACTGTGATATATCCATTGTTACTATTTGAAGCCAAATCTCCAGAGGATTTAAGCCGCAATAAAAGGGCTAATGCATTGATTCAACTGGACAGGGATTAGCCATGCTGAGGCCTGTGTGGTTCAAAGTAGCCATCTCCACTGTCTGAGGAACTTTGCTAAACCTGGCTGGACTGTGAATGGTAGATATAGTCCTGGGAAATGTAATGCATCCATACGGCACACTGGCTGGAGATTCAAACCACTGGAGGAAGCACTTCACCAGATTTAATGCCTGGAATATTGATAAAACCACATTTGCAATTACATATTGATATTTTTACCAGGACTGTAATTTTTCATCCCAGGACAGTCATACAACTCAAAAACGTGTTTTAGTGTGTTGTACCCCTTTATATCTTTCACAAATTTAAGCAACTAGGAGAAGAATAACAATTAAACTGTGAATTATTTTGCAGTTCACTCTAGTCTAGTGCTGACATTAAGCATGCGATCACATCTATGAACTATAATGGAAAAGTTCACTTTGTACATTGCTGTATTTGGTTCTTTTAGCTTCACACTGCCCAATTACAAGGGAACCAGGACTTGTAAACAAAACTCACATGGACTCAAGCTGCTGGTTTATTGGACAGAGTTTTGGGAATCTGTCATCCTGCGGCAGGGGCAGCGGACCAAAACAAATCCGATTCTACTCTAACTTTAGCTAAACATAACAGACTGTAATTTATCTTCTCTGGTGTTCATATGAATTGAGAAAGTCAAGAGATGATCTCATCCCATTGGTAGAGCTTTGTCACATGAAGACAAGATTAAATGTCTTTTTTGTAGTCTACGGGTCAGTGACTGCTTGAAAGGTCTATTAATTTGGTGTGTATGAACATAAAGTTTCACATATGTGTCACTTGAAGAGTTTTATTCCAAAATGAGATATCCAGCATCTGAAAATGTGACACTTACTCATACAAAATGATAGATACCACAAAATTAGCACAAATCATTGTACTTTTTAGGGATAGTTGGTGAATTATAAGTCTGTGGTTGACAATATGAAAACACTTTCACAGACCGGATCCTTTATATGTTCAAGATACTGCCTAACAGTAGTTTACAATAGGACTGTACTTCCTCACTATGTCACACCAGATTGGAGAAAAAAAAACAACATCTTAAGTGTGAAAAATTCTTAAGCGTGTCAAAAAAGAAAAATGTTAATGTTACTTTTGGAGCATGTAGAGCTAGCCCCCATTAGTCTTTTGGTGGATACAGTAGGGGAGGTCCTGTGGTGTGGTACAGGAAGCTGTGACCTTTCCAGGAAGCCCGAGCACTAAATCACTGTCTGTGCAGCAACGTTTCCATGTAGGCTAAGATAAAGTGGACAGCTCTATCCAGGGATCTGCCTCAGTGACTCTTGAGACCTATCTCATTAATTGCTGGGGCAGCAGATGCAGGGGCAGTCACCTTTGGTTAGAATAATCTGGATTTTGAGTGTAAAAAAAAAAAGAAAAAAAAAAGAAAAATGCTGACACAACAGATTTGGCTGCAGAGAGTTATGTCCTGCTGCTCCAGAAAGTTGTGTTCAGGACCTAATGGTGGGGATTTTTTATCAAGAGGCCTCACTTCCCTAACACACTGCCCATTAACTGGGTTTTCAAAGTAGATTAGAGGTATAGTAAATGTACAGGTCTAATTAAATGACATGCTCATATTGTGTATCAAAAAGTATAATCGTTAAAAGCGATTTATTTGCAATTAAGCAGCGTAATTACAATCCACCCGAAATTACCCAAGGACCCAAGCTATCAGACAAAGGTGTTAAACACTCTTTTACAAACCGTTACACCTTCCTCATTTCAATAATGGTATCACTGACTTGAATATAGCTCCGTCTCAACTCAGTCTGCAGAGTTGGAGGCTGAATCCCATGAGGCTCTTGTCTTTTTACACAGAGACTACCAGCGATTAGGTCTCATAATGTACCTGTCTTTCATAAGCCCAAAGTCAAAAAAACAAAACAGAGTTTGTTTAAAGTGAAATGAAGAGAAGCATGGATTCAGCTGTCTTGCTTTCTATTTTTAGCGTACTTTGAAGATGCCAGGGGAAAGATCTATAGAAATGTGTGTATGGAGATCTGTGCAGTGGAATTCTATCTATTATTTCAGCATTTCTAAACACGACAGAAGCAATTTAGTTGCCTATAGGTACACGCCGAGGTGGGGCAGAGATGTTTTTAATACGAGGAGATAGGTCACCTGCAGAAAATCAAATGAGGAACAGTGCAACGCCGTATAACTTTATACTTGCATAGCAAAAAGTTGAGCTCTGTTTGTCAGCGCTGTGTGCGTGACAAAGACAGCTCGACATCTGTGGAGGCAAATGTGCCATAAAGTGCTGCCTTTTCTCTGAAACTCTCCCATATTTCAGCCAAGAAGGTTGTCATTTACGAGCAAGAAAAAAACAACCAGGATGGATTCTGAATCTCTTCTTGTTGCACATTGTGCCCCATTTATTTTTTTTTAACTCCTTCCCTGCAAATCTCCCAGGATGATGAATGCAATGTATTCTGCAGTGCATTCCAGTGGTTACAGCTAATGCTAGCTGGTGGGAGCTCTTTCCTTCCTTCAACCCTTTGTGCAGAGCTAAGTGGGAATTAACAATAACAAAACAGCATGTTAAAAAGATGCACACTCTTTATGTATTTTTAGTGTGTCTAGAACTTTTCAGGAGTTAAGAAAAACCGCCCTGTTTGAGCTTGATGACCATGCATTTTTCAGTTTATTTTATTGGTTTTGAGAAGGTTTCATGAAACCAAAGGTGGTAGAATTTTCTCATGTAATCCTTCAAATGAAGTTAAACCAGGGAAAACGCCACAATCGGCTCAGGCTCATTCCCATTTCGCCAGCTGGCGCATAGGGCAGCAACAACGTCCCTCCACTTCTGTCTGTCTCTGGCCTTCTTCTCCATGGTTCCCCAGCTTTGTTGGTGGTGTTGTAGCTCTCTCTCAATGGTCCTGCGCCATGTTATTTTGGGCCTCCCTCTCTTTCGTTTACCCTCTGGGGTCCAATGTAATGTAACTTTGGGAATTGCTGTTGTTTCCATTCTGAGCACATGTCCAATCCAGGTCCACCGGCCACAATTGGAGCTACAAGGTTTTCACCCGACGATATCTTTTGTTGCCCAATCATCATGTTAGCTCTGGTGATTAGGGTTGGGCGATGTCTACCAAATTGGCATATGATGATGTCCACAGTGAAACATCGCGATGGTGGTCTTCGTCATTTGGCGGGGGGGGGGGGGGTACGTTTTACATACGTACCCTATGTTGGATATTACTGTTTCTATTTTTTGCACATTTGAGCCCACCTACTCACCTGGTCTTTCCTTACTTTTCCTCCCTATAGCCTATGCTTAAGCAACCTCATTAAGCAGATCATCTGATTATAAAAAAAATATTATATTATTATATATATATATTTTAAATACTAGTCATAGTGATGTAACTGCATAACTGCAGCACTTTGCTTCATGTTTGGTAGGCGTAGTAGTCCGACTCCTACCTTTTTGAAATTTCGGTTCCTAGGAGAGAACGGGGGAGTAGTCCGCTGTCTGTCTCTGTTCATTTCAATTCATTTTCAATGAGAGCTGTCCGTTGTCCGGGCAACGCTGATGACACGTCTGTCTCCGTCAGATTTCCGTCCATTTTGATAGACAGAAAGTTCAACCCAGTATGGATTCCTCACCGCAAATCAGAGGCGTTTTTTTTTTAAATAGCGTTGATGTTCCAAAACAGCCCAACAGACAGAAATCTATCCGTTAGTAATTCTGTCCGTTTTCTGGCGGATCAGTGTGGCTGGAGTTCGCTCTGTAGGTAAGTTTTAATCCTCAGTTTTGAGAGAGATGGGGGGGGGGGGCTTTAAATCACGATGTTGCGATGTAGAGGGCTCAGTGGTCGATGACTGTCGGCCATCGGCGTCCAACGGACCAACCCTACTGGTCATGTCTGAAAATCCGGTTGTCTCAGTTGTGAATAGACTGTAAAATGGTAAGAATATCTTTGCAATGCTAATGCATGAAGAGAGACTGGTTAGAGTCTCTCTTTATAGTTAGACCTATTAGACTGGGTAGAGTAAGCTGTAGCCGATAAGTGGCAGATTTAAAAGTTTGGTGAAAATTTCCCCACTGAGTTCTTCTTATTTAGCATGAGCACATCAAAGGACACAGTGATTAACATGCACATGCAGGCTGCATATGGATCTATGGAAGCCCATTGAGGACATATATTCATACATTTTATTTATGCCCATTTTGTTATCCCAACATCTCAAGATTACTTTCTCATTATCTCGGGATGATAAAATGTGTTATCTGGAGTCAGTCACATAAATAACTTGATATTTTGAGAAAACAGAGAAAATGAACTTGTTATAACGAGAAAGCAAATAATAAAATGTATGAATGTATGTCCACAATGGGCTCTACCCAAAGTGACAGCAAAATCAAAACAAAGTAACACCAACTTGCCCAAGAAAATCAGACTCACTTTGAATTTTCAATCAGATTAGGGAAAGCTTTGTTACTCAAGGCTGGGAGAGGATTTCTTTTTGTCTGGCAGAGGTGTTAATGACTCATTTGGGCTAAATTATTCGCTGCCTCGAAACATATCCAGTGTGATAACAGAGATATTTTCACATTTTCATCTGTGTCTCAGCAATGTGTAAAAACCACCGTCACAAATAAGGCTTCCTTCACCGACTGTTTCTTTGTTCTACGAAAGGTTTGTGCCAGTCTCTCTCATCAGATATGTAGCGTATCTCCAGGGAGACACACACACACACACACACACACACACACACGCACGCACAATGCGGCTTGTGTTTCATCTGTCAGTTGTCACTTTTCATGGCATTAACAACATTATTAGCACCGTTCTGTCGAAGAAGTGTTTATATATAGCCCTAAAAGAAAAGCAGCTCCCCTCCCCTCCTCAAAAACACTGACATGGCACTAACTTTGACTGGCACTGAATTTGCATTTTTACGGTCGTCATTTTGCTGATGCTGTTCTCCAGAATGACTTACAATGAGTGTGACAGTAGGATAAGCCTCGGTTCCTGGATCTCCAACATTACAAAAACCCACAGTGAGGAGGTCAAGGGTCGGGGCCGCTGCGCTGTGACAATATTCCTGTAACCTTGTAATGATCATATAACAGAGAGAAGTGCTGGGAAAATAAATACAGAGTAAGAGCTGCGGAGAGAGGTAGAAGGGAATGACAACGAAATGACAACAGCATGCGTGTTTGTTCTCAGCCAGCAGGCTGATATGAAAGAATGGGGACAATGGATCACACATCCAGCCTACCATCTGTAAATTGTATGAAGGAGATAAAGCAAGAGTCGGAGTAAGAATGGGAGATTGACATGGAAGACAGTTTTCAGTGTTTATCAGTTTAGAGATCAAAGACGGCCTCCACAAAGCAGCTTCCTGCTTCCACCAGGGCCAGGGCTATTATTTTCACTACAAAGAGCCTCTGTATTGACTGGCTGACATTATGGATGTCAGTGGTTGCTTCCCTGCAAATATTCTGAATTTTTCATTTTCATTTTCTATGTGCCAGAATTTCCCATTCCTCACCTTATTTTGTATACATGTTACACTTCTATTTCATCCTGATCAGCACACACACAACCATCCATAAAGGATGCACTATATTTTTTAACATATCCATATGTCTAGTTTAGGGAAACATTTGTGCTATTTTTTCAACCCAGTATATGTGAATAACAACATGTGTTAATGTGCTGTTAATATATTGCTGTGTTGCTTTGTGCTGGAGACCCAATGAGCTATAGCTACCAATATTTTCATTCTAAACTGAACCACATCTCTGCAGACATTCTCAGAAATCACAGACATCCAACAGCTTTTTAAAATGTCCTTTTGTCCCCAATTTAGTTAGCAATAGTGAATCAATCCTCACTAGATCTAAAGTAAACTTACCAGTAGAACTCAAGAGAGAGCTGTATCCAATTAAGGTATAACATAAAACCTTAAAGTAAAATCAACTTTATTCGTTCTGCAATAAGTCTGCAATTTAGCAACCTAGTAACACAAATTCACAATGTTCTTTTTCTGCTCCTATATCCAGTTTTTTTGTCATTTGTCTTTTTTTTTTACTTTAACACTTAATTTACTTGACGCTTGATGCTTATTTACAGCAGTATTAACTGGGAGGATGTGTCAGTGTATGGCGTTGCTGTTGGAGAGCTAACTGTTCGCCATACTAAATAGATAAATAATCAAAAGCAAGGATATGTCGCAAGTTTGATTATGTCACTGATATTCAACGGTTCTGGAGGTAAAAGATCTACAGTAAAATATAGAAAAATGGTTGACTGGTCCCTTCAACATGCCAGCTTTGATCACATCCTGCCATCATGCTTCTTAGACACTGTCCCTTTCTTCTACATAAGGAAAGACTTCTCTCCTTAAAAAAGACACACACACACACACAGTAGTTGAGCTTAATAGAAACTATACTTCCACTCTATTTCATTTGATATGTCTGTTTGGCAAACTAAGACTCTGCTAATGAATGGGTATGTGAGCAACCAATTTCTTCATGATTAGTCTTCACTCTTTATTCTTTATGATGTTTTTTTACTTGACACTTCTGGTGTATATTGGCTTATTAAGAGCAATATTAGCCGGGATGTGCCAGTGTAAGGAGGCGATCACACTGAGAAGCGTCGCTACAGGCGCATCCGCACAGCTTGGTGCGCCTGTGGAGCAGGGCTGCGTGTGCGACCGGGTTAAAGACCGCTAATATCAGCTTTTCATCTGTGTTTTCCTCTGTCTCACCGTTCCTACCACATCAAACGGTATCAAAACAGGAAGGAAAGCCCGCCTTCTGCTTGATTTGATTGGCTGCCTAGCCCAAGTGTGACACTGACGAGCGGTGCGACTCCGTGCCTTGCGCTGAAAAGTTGAAAATACTGTTATGCGTGCCTAAAAACCGCCAGAAAAAAGGCGCACCGTACCATAGGAAAACAATGGTTTTGGGGGCGACGCGTTTTGGTGGCGACGCTTCTCTGTGTGATCGCCCCCTAAGGAGTTGGAAAGCTAACTGTTAGCTATCCGGGATGAATAAATAATCAAAAACAAGGAAATGGTGCAAGTTTGATTATGATATCCTGCCATCATGTTTCTTGAGTCTCCAGATCAGTGATTTACAAGAAACCTCTGTCCCTTACTTCTACATGAGGAGCGATATTCAACTAAAATATGCAATTTCCTCATTAAAATGGCTATTTTCATGTGAATAACGTCACTACACTGAGAATCTAAAGTCAACAGTTTTCTGTGGGATTAAAAAATTACTTTTCATACATAACCAGGAGAAGCGATCCTATCAAAACATGACCTTATTTTCAGATGCTGCTAAATGCCGAGTTTGAATATATATGTCAGTCAACTCAGGCCACGCCCACAGCCGATACTCCCCCACAGGGATTAATAAAGTGATATCTCATCTTATCTTACTCAAGGGTAATGCCCACACAGCCACTCTGAATTCTAGCACAATAGAAAATACCCCAAAACAAGCTTAATTTTCTTACAAATTTTATAACAAATCTTGGTGGATCACGAGACATCATATTTATATGGAGAATATTAACTTAGCCATGTCAATAAATTAGCTAGTATCTAGTTTGCAATCACAGAAACACATAAAAAAATCATATTCAGATGTGTACCTGTGATGGTCTAAATTTAAATTTTAATATTAAAGTGGGAAAACTCAATCCATCTGATTTAAACAAATACCAAGTGATTAGTGACACCGCACTTTGACACCAGTGGCCTTTATATCTGTTGCAATTAACGCACTGTGCTTTTGTTTTGATACAACTGATCACATTTTGATAGCAGTCATTCTTGTTTTTATGGTTAAAATGTGAGTTAATTCTAAAATGAATTAGTTATTGAGTTGCTTTGTATGTGTTATGAGGAGATAATTCCCGAATTTCCCCAAGGGGATTAATAAAGTGATATCCTATCTTATCTTCTTCTATGCACTTTCAAAAAAAAAAAAAAATTTTGGTGGATAAAAATGCCAAATCTTTGAGCCGGGTTGCCAATCCCTTTAAAAAGCACACACGCTAGTTCTCAGCTCAGAAGAAACTGTACTTTCACTCCACTTCATTTGACGTGTCTGTGCAGCAAACTAAGACTATGCTAACATGAATGAGTGAATGAGTGAGCAAAACCATTTTGAAGTTCTCATTGAGGAATCTGTTCATCACCAGGCCAGACAGGCTCTTCTTGGCAGCCAATGAGACGCTCTGAGGAGCCTCCTTTAATGTTTCCGTCTCCAGCGGCCCGGCTCCGTAATTTCTCAGCCAGCGTGGCCAGGGGAACTAAAGCGCTAAATTGCTGTCTGGAGATACTCAGTGGCTCTTAAAAAAGTGGGCTGCTGAAATGTTCTTGTGGAGAGCCAGTGCGTGTTAATTCCTGTTTAATCAACAGCAGCGATAGTGCATATAAGCAGCTTATTCTGGGCCTATTCATTTTGGGGCTGTCATATTGGGACAGATCAATGCCCCTCCGTTACGTCTGAGTAGGATATTGACTTTGTACTCCTTTTGTTATTTGTAAAAGACTTTTGAAATGACGTGTGACTGAACCGGGAGTCTTGTATTTTTTCTTTAACTGGCATTTATCCAGGGGAGGGTTTTGCTGTTATTATTTATTATCATGTCTTAACATTGTTGTCATTTTCATTTCAGGAATGAATGAGTTCAATGAGAAGTTGTATAGCAAATGCAGAGCGTTTAAGCAGTCTTATACGGTCGGCAGGCCAGGTGAATAAAGATGTCTGGTGCCTTGGTTTGTTAAGTTTGTGAACTTTAAAAATCTTGAAGTAAGTTCTGCATTTGCTATTTTAGTTAGTGTAGCTGTTTTATTGGGTGGCAGGGAGGCGGAGGTGCCTGATGTCAAGCCCCCATGAATCTCAGTATTTAGCACTTTTTGAATTTGCATGGCGATTCATTGCGGTCTGGACACAAGCCTATCCACGACTGATTCACTGACGTAATTTCTCGCCCCAAACCTACTGGCTGGTGTTAGCCGTCAGTTATCAAAATCTTTGACCAATCACATCAGCAAAGCAGATTGACATAATCTGGAAACCATTGTGTGCCATGCCATTATGTTTTTTAAGGACTGAAGAAATCGTTAAATCTAGCTCGCTATCATCCAATTCCTTTGTCGGCTGCCATGTCGCGCTCTGTAACGCTTGCCATAAGTAGGTTTCTCGGACGGTATCTGTCCAAAATAACTGCCGGTGGATTGCCAGGCTTGCATCCAAGCCCTTATGAATCGCCATGCAAATTTAAATAGTGCTAAAGATTCATGGGGGCTGGACACCAGGCAAGAGGTCAACGGGATCTCACAAATACATTAAATGAACACGACCTCTTAAACGGCCATTTACGTGCTGTGGACACGTATTCTGGGAAAATAACCTTTCCCCACAACAAATTGAAATACGTTCCTCCACCACAAATTTTAAAACGTTTCTCCGCCACAAATTTAATTACCAAAGGTTGGTTAACGGTTAAATTTAGGAAAGTAAAACAACTTTGGGTAAATTTAGGCAAGTAAAACAAATTTGGTTAAGGTTATGGTAAAGTTTAGGCAAGTAAACCAACTTGGTTAAGGTTTGGATTAAGGTTATGGTTAGGCAACTAAAACAACTTGGTTAAGGTTTGAGAAATGGTTTGGTCATGGTTAAATAAGAAAAACGTTCGTTAAAAAATAAAATGTGATTACGGTTGAAATGTACTTTGAAAACGCTGGGAATTGAACCCTATACACCTATACACCACCCCTGACCACAACTCCCTTACTAGCCAGCGTGCTACTTCAATGTCACACCAATTCCTGTTTATAGTCGTGTGTCCTTCGCGGAACCATTTCGTGCTGGGAAAACGTATATTTAACACTTTACGTTCCACCAACACGTAATTAGCTGTTAACATGTCATGTTCATTTCATGTTTTTCTGTGAGATCAGTCTGCAAGAGGTCTAGTGGTTTGAGGGGCCATATGAACTGTGACAGCCATTTATCCAGTCGATGAGTCCTTGAGCAAGACACTGCACGCATACTGTAAAATGTAAATGTAAGTAATGCTAACAACCTTGCTAGCTGATCCCACCGTCTTTGTGTGATGTCCTGCTGAATGTCTGATGAGGACTGAGTGAAGTCCAAACAGGCATCTGGATGCAGAGCTTGTTTATGTGTGCAAAATTTTAAATAGATTGTGATTTATGCTGATGGTGTCGTACATAGAATTTTATTAATCTCTGAGAAAAAAAAATCTATATGCATACATGTAGTGCATACACAGTTCTGTAGTGTAAAATCTATAGAGAGAAACTTAGAAGTTTGATACATCTACAAACTGGACTGTCATGAGCTTCCAAGTACAAAGACAAAATTTGGCAGGACACTTTAATTGCTGATATAAAAATCAAAAATTTTATGGCAAAGTTCAAATTACCATTAACAGCTGTACCATTGGTCATTTTAACTTTGTCATTAAAATGTATGTGCAATCAAAGCTGTCGGGTGGAAACCTCATAGCTCTCAATTTTGATGAAAAATTCTGCAACCCTTGGGTTTATGAAACCTTTTCAAGACCAATAGATAAACTAAAATGTATTGTCTATTTCTATTTTTATTAGTTCCTGAAAAGTTGACTGGAGATACAAGGTTTTCACCTGACCTATTGCTATTGTTTGCACACTGACAAGACTTAATGGTTCTTTTCCATCTTGATTCCAGCCCATCAATCACATCACACTTGGAGTATTTAATGAATTGCTCTCAGATGGACGTTGGGTGGAATTAATTTCAAATGAGAGAATCCATTACCACTGCATCATTCCAGTGCAGATGCATCGCACTGCAAGTCTTGAATCTGAATTTGATATTCTACTTTGTGTTGATTATGCATGTGTTAACCACAAGTTGTTTCACCCCCTGCTGGCTCTCCCTGATGTTTTAGAGATGACAACCTTTCATCAGTGAATCAGAGTTTCACTGAAAATGTATGTTGTAATATTATACAGTCCTGCCTTCTTCAAAGTTCCCAGAATCAGAACTGTTTTTGGTGAAAAGGCATTTGATTATTTTGCACCCTGGTCCTGAACAATCTCCAGCTTGACCATTCTCCAGCTTGACCATTTTATTCCCCTAAATCAGTTCAAACTAAGTATTCAAAGTCTTATGGAACATATGTGCTCCTGTTTCTGATCTAAATTGTGATCTTTTTTATTGTACATATTTTACTATTTTTGTATTTTCTACTATATTGTATGTTTTTATTGTGTAACATCTTCTGCCATTTCTTGGCCAGGTCTCCCTTGGAAAAGAGATTTTGAATCTCAATGGGACTGGTAAAATAAAGGCTAACATCACTGTCCCTGAATGGCTCTCATGTCATTTTGAAGATAAACATTTATTCACACTGTTTCCTCATGGGTGTGAAAAAAGTTCCTTCTTCACAAATGATTGTTAGCTGTTATTTCTGCGTATATGCTTCGCCGTCAGATCTGCCATCGACACTCTTTTCTTCTTCTTCTGTGATGGAAAAACTATGATGTATGTTACTGGCATGCTCACGCATCGATCCAGCCCATTAATGCTGTAGCTGTGTAGGACATCTGATCTTGTGAAAGACATTCTGTCACACACATCTGACTCATCTTCCTCTCTGAGCCAAATACTGATCAATAGCCATCCTTCATATGTTAACAGAGAGCAAAGTCATATCTCCTGTGCAAACACACCTATTCATAACATTGACAACAACATAGTAGATGAAGATAAGACTTTTCAATCCTGATGACTGAGGACATTTGGCATTTTGTCTGATTTTGATGTCCACACCTGGTCAACTCCCACCCAGTGCCCATAAATTGTTATTGAAATGCCCCATATTTCATTGATTTTGCATTTGATTTCTCATTCAACTTATTCATTCTTTCAAGACAATAAAGCAAGCACATAGCAGTAAGCCAAAACCAGCACATTTCTGATGTTAATTATTGTGGAGGAGGCAGACTTGTAAGTCCAGAGGAAAAAAGGACATTATTTGGCAGGTGAACCAGCACTATATGGTAAGAAGTGATAGTGATTGTAATTAAGGAAAGTTCTGAATCATCATCATGTACCAGAAAATTGGCATGGCCTCTAACGACACTTCCTTGCCAAAATCTGACACCATCTTCCAAATAAGTTATTGGGCATCATTACGCAAGAACATAAGGCATCATAATGACAGCAATTTCAGAACTGTCACAAGTGTTAGGACTTAATTCATCATAGTAAAGAAGTTTAGGCAAAAGTGTTTGGTCTTCCTTCTTCACTGAACAGATGGGTCGAAGAATAAAATGTCTAGGCTGAACCGAAACTCATGCAGGTACATCAGAATAACGAGTATATTAATAAATCACAGGATGTCTCAAATGTTCCTTATGTAACTTAAAAGGCAAGTCATATTAGAACAATTTTTTAATTCTATCCCTTGATGGTCAAATTAGAAACAGGTATTGAACAGGTATCAACGATATACACATATACTGTATATACACAGATATACACACATGCCTATGGGTACACATATCCTCTCACTGAGTTTGTTTTTAATAAAAGATGAATGCACACCTTTTTGTCTGTGGGCCATCCGTAAATCCGCCCCTAGCAACTAACATTGGTAATTAATTATCACTATTTGATGTTAACTAAAAGAGTGGATCCCTAAACAACTTGCAAAATGTAAAATATATCCTTATTGCATTGCAGACACTATAATTTACAGGTAATGCTGTGTACCTGCGTGCATATTGTGAACGGAGACATGAAATGTTAATGCCATTCAATTATAATAATTAATTTAGCCGCAAGCTGCCATTAGTGGGGTCCGAGCCCATGGGGCAAATGATTTGACAGTGAGAAAATAAGCTTGATTCGTCATTATGGAAAAGTTCTACATCTCAATGAGAGAATATTTATTTATATATTAGTATATTTATGTAATGTAAGGGTTTTACTATTACCAAATGTGATCTGACACACTTTGGAGTCCCTTGCAAACAGATAGGCCTATGTAAAGTTTGTATGGTCTGAAATTAAATGTTTAGGAAATAAGCCTCCTTTCCTGTTTGTTCGTCTTCGTCGTCAACTTCTTTTATGTGTCACTTGTTTTTTTGGGGGGTTTTTTCAGGCAAATTGTTCCAAAGTTTAGACGCCCTGACTGCAAAAGCTTGATCACCTTTAGACTTTAATTTGGCCGCTGGAACAGTCAGAAGAGTTTTGTCTGCCGATCTGAGACTACGCTTCTGCACATAAAGAGATAACAGCTCTGAAATATAAGCTGGACCCAGGCCATATTTCTTAATCATTTAAATTTTAATATTACGTGGAATCCAGTGTACGGTGGCTAAAACGGGGATAATATGAGCTCGTCTTTTAGCTCCAGTTAAAAGCCAGGCTGCAGCTTTCAAAGCACCATTAGGGCACTAGAGACTTCTTGCATCACAACTTGGTGAAAGCGAACCTCTATCGCATTCATTTATTTTAATTTCCTTTGCATTGGTCCCACTCTGAGCCAAGTATGCATTAGCTGTCAAAGGAAGAACTGCATCTCAGTGTTCAGTGGAAGACCTGAGCTTCTTGAGAATTTGCTAATTTGTGGGCTTTTTTCCATTAACTTTCAATATTTCATAATCAACCCTCAGGAAAAAAGGGCAGATTTGAGCAATAGCACAGCCTTGTTTGCATCCAAATTGCATCATTATTATAGCCTATCATTGTTCTAATTCCAGGGGAGGTCCTGTAACTCTACGGCTTCTAACCTCTCCTTTTTTTCTCCTTTTTATTATGTTATGTGCAAATATTTTTTTTTTTTGTCTTGGGAGTTTTTACTTGTATGCATTGAGGGTCTAAGGCTGATGGTGCTGGTAGGTTAGGCCATTTAGAATAGTTATGTCAAGCCCGGGCATTTCCTTGTATGCATTAAGGGTCTAAGGCTGATGGTGCTGGTAGGTTAGGCCATTTAGAATAGTTATGTCAATGCTGAGGCATAAGCGAACTAAGCGCCTGCTTAGGGCCCTCAGCGCCTGCTTAGGGCCCCCAAGAGCACTTGAAATGTTTTTTTTTTTTTGTGATATATTATATTATGTCAATGGTAATCATACAAAAACGCAATATTATGTTAACGGGCTGGCTAGCTAATACTACTGGTTTAATCAATTCCCGCTGCCTCTGTCAGAGCTGGTGTTACGTCAGACTAACGTTAGGTTACAGTCCTCTCCTCTGCGTCGATGCAGCAAAAAAGTAATGTCGCAAAAAAGGACATATCCTTCTGGAGCAGAGAAAAGAGAGAAGAAGAAGAAAACAGAAGATGAGAAAATAACAGAAAGATAAAGGTATGTTTGCATTTCAGGTGGGCGTCTGGGCGATATGGCAAAAACATCATATCACGATTTTTTTTCAGGCAGGATCACGTCATCTTGTTACAGGTTCCTCTGTTCATTTTATGTCATTATTTAAGTATTTATTTAATTTATTTAATATTGTCTGTTTTTTACATTTGCATTTATTTTTTATATAAGAAGGAAACTTTACTGAAGGAGGTACTGTTTATCTAAGTTATTTGATTTTAATTGTAGTTGATTGTTGTTCTGCACTTTTGCGCGTTGCAAATTTTTTAAACCAAAAGCAATTAATGTGGTTAACTTGTTTACAGTAAATGCATTGTCTGCTGGTTTATTTTGTTACTTTTCAGTCCACCACCTTCAGTATTCCACTTAGTACTGTATCACTTTGAATATTAAAGTGCAAACTAACACCAGCCCACTCTTGTGAGTTTGCTACCTTTTAAGATTAAAAACCACAGAAGGGTAAAAACATGCCAGGCTGACACTGGTATGATGTAAGCAACACAGCTACAACTAATGAAATTGATAACGGGTGTGTTAGATTTACAGTAGGTGTGCGAATGATCAAGCATTGACAATAGTCAATAGTATTGGTGGTGCGGACGTGGTGGGGGGCCCCCAAATCAAATTCTGCTTAGGGCCCCATAACGGCTTGGGCCGGCTCTGAGTTATGTCTTGCTAAAATCTGCTTTTGTGTGTCTTGTGCCCTGATGTTTGTCTCATATCACTCTGTTCTACGGTTGATTGTTGATCAGTTAGATCTAGTTAGGCTCATTCTCTGTCCTCTGAGGTATCTCTTGTGATAAAAGGCTATATAAATAAACAAACTTGAACTTGATAAATAACCCATTCATCTCTATGGGCCTACAGCCTGTTTGAGGTAGCCCCTCGACTGCCAAAGAACAAACTTTCCCCTCCGTCGTTATGCTAACTTTCAGTATCCCATAATCAACACCGAGCCATGTGCATGAAAATTTCAAAGGGCAGGTTGGAGCAGGCGTGCAGTCTGGTGTCCCAGTCCCACACTTTCAAAGACAGAATGCTCTGATTCTCACCAGTCAGGAAATAGCGCAGGGTGATTTATGACTCTCCGGGCTGAGCGAGAGCAGGTAGAGGGGATTTCATTCCAGCGAGCTGTATGGCGTCTGCCTTTAAACTAATTTCTGCATACTGAGGTACTTTCACTACCTGCGCTTGTGTCATTTTTCTTAATGACTGTTAAGGGGAGGCTGGGTGAGCAAGGCAAACAGGCGCTGCTCCACCACCGGGCTACCCAACAGAATATAATTAAGATGAGAGGAACGGAAGGGTCGGCAAAAGACCCCAGTAGGTAACTGAATATTCATTGCAATCATCTTAAACAGCTCGATGATTAATTGCTGGGCTGGGGTGATTAAAATATGAATGAGTTACTGGAAAATTCAGAACTTAGTCAAAGGTACCTCAATTGAGTTTCCCTTGTTTAACAAATGACACTCCCTTTGTTTTAGCTGGGAGAGACAGCTGGAGTTTGGCAAGTGGTCTTGAATGAGCCAAGGTTGGATACTTGGGAACAACAATCTTGTTCCACTGACAAAACAGAAAAAAATGGTCCCTCACTCTCACTTTTTATCATCACAAAGCCAGATCTTGGTGCCACAATCTATAATTGACCTCAGGATATGCGATCATAGTAGCTGAATTCATGGAGAGCCTATCTTCTGATGCCTGATTGCCCTGGGCGTTGTGTCTCAGCCCAGTTGTGCAGCCAACCAACCTGTGGTTCTGACCCACTTTCTGGCCTCATCCGTCACACTGAGAGTCCTGGAGACTCTGATTCATTTCCCATGAATCCCATTTATTCCTCCTAGACCTTTATGTCATCATTACAGACTTACCTGTTCCATCGTCCTGGAAGCAGCCCGGCTGCATTTGAATATTTCATTATAGCACAATAATACCTTAAATATGCCACAGGATATGATTTATACAGGTCATTGACGGTGCTCAAATATGTTTTCTTAACTGATCACAAAGACCTGAGACTGTGATCAATAACTACAAGAATGATCTATTTCTATGCTGCCAAGCATTTGATTCAGTTTTATTTTTTGTAGCAAATACAGGGAAGCACCTCAACTGTGGGTTTTCTATTATACAGCAATAATAATAGCGAGGAACTATGACACAAATGGGCTGCACTTTATTGGCATCTTTTTCACAGACAGCAATTTACAAGCAGCAGGAGGGATATATTTCCTCCTTGACTCCGAAAGGGAAAACCTGTGCTAATTTTTCCTCCCTCTCCAAATTGATTAGTGGATCAGGGGGCTAATTCAGCCCTTGAGGAGCTACGTGTAGACAGAGGCTCCCTATGAGCCCCTGAAGAAGTCATCCATAAACCACACACGTCACCCCTGTTGCTCGCTAACCCACCGGCTAGCCAGCCTATCCCACAGTTCCATTCGCGCCGCCTGTTGCCAGGCGCTGTGCACATTTTCTCCTACGTAATTAAATGGAATTGGATGGTGAAGCCTGTTTGAAAGGGAAAGAAGAGTTGTGGTCATGATAATCCAATTAGACTTTATATACTGCAATACAGCAACATGGAAAAGAGCCATCGACTCTTGCTGTTACTCTGTGACGGCTCCAAAATAACCAAGAGCGCCCACTTCGCTTTGCGTTGCTTCGCTCTAAAAAGTCTTCACTTGGTGGCGTTTCACTGGGTGTGTTTGGGGCCAAGCATCTGAGCAAATTCTCAGTTTCTTTAATGTTGTTTGTTTTTGTTTATATTTTATATATTTGTTTTCATTTCATTTTGCCCAAATATGCTCAAATGGAACAGTCTACTCTGTTAAAAGCAACATTTTTTTTAAGCTGTAAATAAAATACAGTGTAGTAGAAACATCTGGCATAAGTAAACAGTGATAGGTCAGTGATAGGTCATTGCTGAGAACAGTTAAGTGGTATGAAAGGGGGGCGGCATCCTCATGGAAAACATAATCCTGATATTGTGCTTATTTGTAGCGAGCTAGGTAGCTAGCTAAGTGTCTACAGCTATTTAGATGTGATGGGATAGTATAGGCTAACAATTAAGCTAAGGTGTTCAGCCTACCAGAGCTAAAGTTAGCAGCTAAAGTACTTTAGGCCAGTGGTTCTCAACGTGGGGTCTGGGGACCACCAGGGTCCTTGAGGGGGTTCCAGGGGTCCCCAGCAAATTGATGTATTGTTAAACTTCAGCATTATTTCATTTACAAGAAGTACACACAGAAGAACACAATTAGAGAATGTAGAAGAATGACTGTTTTGATCATAGTTTCTTTGTTATCTCACTACCTACAATACAGATAGTCATGGAATTCTGGACAAAATCATATCTAACAATGAAAATATTCACAGATTTGGGTCTGAGAAACAAAATCTCATCAAATGGGGGTCCTTGATATGAAAGAGGTTGAGAATCACTGCTTTAGGCTACTTCAGGTAACGTTACAATCCCCAGCTTTTTGCCTGATTGGTTCTCACACTGCGACGGTTGTGCTCATTTGCCTAATATTACACCTTTTCAACTTTTCTCATGGTGTTGCAAGCCTGGCCCATCATGCCGTGCGCACACGGTTATTCGCTTCTCATAGACAACGAATGAAGCCGAGCTGTTTGCGTCTGGTGTGCCGCTTGCCTTGAATGAAACAAGCAAGAAGGGAGCTGTGTTGGACAAAGGTATTAACACGCAGGGAGCTGGCCGTCCTTTTCATTATCCTCTGATTTACACACGCCTCTCTGCATTAGCGGCACGGTACTCACGCGTGGCAGAGTAACTCACTCCCAAACAGAGCTGGGAGGGTGGAGGGTGGAGGGGATGTGTGTGGCTGTTATTAAGGAGCAATGTCACAGCTCCTGGCTATTGTGGGGAGATAGCATGTCTGTAAAGGTAGATGGTGCAGCAGGCGATTTGGGGTGCTTAATGACCCAGGAGTTGCATGATTAATGGAAGGGTTTAGACGATATTTCTCCAACTTCGGGGCAGAGCGCGAGGAAAGCCTGGGCATGTCATCTTTTAAGAGCCCCCCGCTCAAGGTCGGCCGAGCCTGGAAGAGAGCCCACAGAGACGACAGGGCTATTAGTGGAGTTTCTTCTCCACCCTGGACCACTCATACACACACACACACACACACAGGTACACACACAGGCAGAGATACACACACATACATGCACCCACACACAGTCATGCACGCATTCACAGGCATGGATAGAGCTAAGCACAAACACAGACATTCCTACACAGACATTCACACACATGCACATTTACACACACACACACACACACACACACACACACACACACACACACACACACACGCATTTACACCAGGGACCACCCTAGCATTGGGGGGACCTCTGGGATTCCTGTAACCTGCTTTGAGGAAGCAGAACACATATCCCTTGTTAGGTGCTGAGTCCAGGAGGATGATAGAGTGCGTGTGTGATCGGATCGAGCAGAACCCAGGCCTTCCTTGCTCATTTACCTTACCACTATGAAATGCCCCATATAACATACACTGCCACACATGCACACACTTACTCTCTCTCTCTCCCTCTCTCTCTGTCTCCCTCTCTCTCTCCCTCTCTCTCTGTCTCCCTCTCTCTCTCCCTCTCTCTCTGTCTCTCTCTCTCTCTCTTCTTATGACTGCAATCAACGGCATTGCCTAAGTGGTGTTTCAAATGCATTTCTTTAAATTCTTGGAGAGGTCTAGTTCAAGTGCTGAAACAACTTGAAAAACGCTATTTCTAGCACTCTAAATAGGCATCTTTGAAACTGAGATGACACCTTTGTCAGCTCTATAAAAGCAGATTGATCCACGTGACCCGTCGTCACACATTTAAGAGAGGAAACTAAAATAATCAGGGCGATTTGTGAAGTATCCCACCCCTTGAGTCGACTGATCTGTATATATTTTGTCAGTTTCCTTGTCCTTTTGGTCTCTCTGGGACAGAGTTGGTTTAACACCTTTTCAGAAACCACTGAAGCAGTTACGACAGCGGAGGGGGAGTGATTATGAATGCAAATTCCCAATAAATGCCTGGTAGGTATCTTGAAAGGTCCTCCACAGGAATAAAAAAATACAGCCTAGCATAGCTTGATTACATTTTAAAGGAGACAGGAATGAAAAATTCATAACTTATTCAAGCAAACAAAAATAACCTCAGAGTGTGAGCCCACAGGATTTCGGTCTGTGAGGAAACGCAGATATAAATCAGAGGGATTTTCAGCCCTAGCGTCGTCCTGCAGGCTCCTGGCACCGTTATAAGAAATGAAAAGTAAGTGTATGTGTACAGTTGTTGTCAAATTTACATCCTTACCAGTGTACACACAATACATGGGCTTTACTTTTCCTGTTGGTATTTATACAAATAACAGTGGACAGGAACAAAATCTCCATCTGCTGCCTTTCAACTAAAAACCTGACATTTATTTGTTCTGTGTAGGGCTCACATCCAAAAAAGCCCTTTTCGGTTGACAGTGAAGTGAAAAATGAATCTGACTTGCTGACCCGTTTGGAGAGTTGTGAGCGTGTGGCTGTGTGTGTGTGTGTGTGTGTGTGGCAGTAGAAATCAGTGTGACCTTTGGCATAATGGTGGGAATGAAGATAATGATTCTCAGCAGGGAGCCCAGAGTGTTTATCAAGGCTTCCTTTCACTCTGTTATGGAGCGTAATCAAGACTCTGCTCAGATGCCGCTGGATGGAAATGAGCTGGAATGAGGCAGTGAACTGTGAAGAGCCGATATAACTGACAAGCACAATTCAGAGAGCGCAAAAGTACAGTGAAGCAAACTTCATAAACAACACGCACCACTGTCAGAAAAACAGAGCACCTTGCCTTGTCCACCAAGCAGGCCTTTTTTATTTTATCGCTGTGGAAAAGCTAGTCGTGGCTCCTGCTGTTGCTATGCGACTATTGAAGGCCTGCTTGATGTGCATTGCTCTTGTGCTGTAGTGGAAATGTTTAGAAGTTTCAGCGGCTGTTACACCGAGCACAAAAAACACGCTCAGTTCTCCGCGCTGTCAACAGAACGTTGTTTTTTGCATTACAAACAATGAGAAAAAGAAAGCGACGTCCCTGTGGACACGCAGCCATTGGAAAGCACACTGCATAAAAATCTCCATCTTAACAAGTCATTTAGTCTATTATTGAGTTCTAAAATTTTCTTAAAATATGTGGAAGAAATCTGCCAGTAGGGTTAGAGAATTTCACTTGTTTCCAATGCAAATCAACTTGTTTCAAGAATTTCGTAGAATCAAGTGTCATTTTCTTGATAGCAGTGCAGTGATCTGCCTTGTTCTGACTTGTTTCAACATATTGACACTCAGTTCTAGAAAAAATTAAGCTGCATTGGAAACAAGTGGAGTTATCTCACCCCATTGGCAGAATTTTAAGAAAAATAAGATTTGGAGGCTGAATATAAGAATAAATGACTTGTTAAGATGGACGTTTTTTTTTCAGTGCATCACGAGAGGACGGGGTGTGTGTGTGTTTGAGGAGGCTGCGTATCGGTCATCAAAATAAGATCCACATTTGCATCATTTTGGCAGACCAGCTCAGTTGAACTCAAACAAAGTGATGTAATGAGTGACTCATGTTTTGGTTTGCTTCACATGCCAATCAAATCCCAACCTGATGAAATCATTTGGAGCGTCCCTGAAATCCATCAACCTGCACCTCTCTCAAGTGGAGCTACTTCACATCCACAGCCAGCTCTTTTACACGCAGAAAAATGAGGCTTTGATTTGCACTTAGAAACACAGCTACCCCGCACCTTATCTCTCAAGCGATCACGACGATGAAGACCCTGATTGAAACACTCGGCGGTTTATGAGAAGAACTGGATGTCAGAGGTCTGTTCGTCCGCTCTCCACCTCTTCAGATCCTGAGTGGACAAGTCTGAGAAAAGAGAGAAGAGGTGAAGGAGCAGGGCGACCGCTCAGAGAAAGGAGGACGCCTTGCAGGGAAAGTAACTTGGGAGAGTCAAGAGGTTAGTTCTCTCCCCGTACTCTGCTCTTTTAATGGAGCGGAGCCAAACGCTCACTCACAATATCGGCCTTTTAGAGCTTCAGTCCAATCATGATTTTCAAGTCACTGCCTAAGCGCGGTATTGATAGAGTAGCATTTTCACTTCATCTGTAGATTGAATACATTACATTCTAGACTTGCATAATAAAATTAATAATAGTCATAATAAGCATTGTGCCCAATTGAACCCCACTCTAAATTTAAGCAATGAAAGTTAAACAGAAATTAGCATGCCCTACCTGCAAAAAAGGTAATAGAATTGCTCAAATTCTGATAGCACAGTAATGTGACTATACTATCATGTTGGCAGATAGTGAAAAGTTAAAAGGTACTATAAACTAAGAGAGTGTACAGGCTGCCTGTTTGTATCCCGCACTGTCTTGTTATTTAGCTTGTTGAAATAAAATAAAATAAAATATATATGGCAGCATCAGTCTGAAGTTTAGAGAAGCAGGCTTGTGACAGGAAGGTTGCTGGTTCGAATCCCCAGACTAGTAGGAAAAAAACTGTCTATCTGTGTTTGCCCTGTGATGGACTGACAACCGTCCAAGGTGTCTCCCGCTCCCTTCCACCCGGTGCATGCTGGGAGAGGCCCCCCAGCCCCCCCACGACCCTGAAAAGGATTAAGTGGGTAGACGAAATGAATGCATGATAAAATGAGAGAAGCATTACAAGCATCACATTTTTAATCTGAACAAATTTACCTAATTTCCCCACGGGGATCAATAAAATTACATTTTTCATCTTAAATGTAAGTGCAAAGCAAAGTGCAGCGACACGACGCGCTGCTATGACGACTTTTGTGACGATTTTTTCTCTACCAAAACTTTACAGCCCCTTTGAATTTGCTTGGTTCCAAAAAGCCATTCTTTTGTTTTTCTCAGCCAGGAGAAAGAGCATTTTACCTTTCCTGTGGGGATCTTTCTTATTGCGTAAATGAGTGTGAGGATCAGCCGTGGCTCTCTACAGCGGGGCATTACTCAGCCATGCTGGAGGCACCTCCTGTTAATTTTAATGCACGCCAGCCTGCAACCAGCAGCTCAATCTACTCAGGAGAAAATTACAAAGCCCAATCAATACAAATGTGTCCTACAAAGTTAAATACCAGCTCGTCTGATAAACAGCCACTTCTCCCTGTGGTTAAATCATACCGCATGGAGGCAATCTGGCACGACAAATTGCTTCTGAGGGACAGCGGAGGGGTGTGAGGTTTCATGGGAAGAAAGCTGAGCATTTTTGTTCCATTTTCTCAAACTTTACTATAATTTTGGAGTTTTTCTCTGTCTGACTCATGATTTTTCCAGCAGTGCTGCTCCTGCATGCAGCAGCGTGCTGCATGAGTCTGGTGATTTTAGCTATTTTGGGACTGGAACTGGTGACATACAGTATGTGCGTAAGCATTTTCCTCTACACTGTAAGAAAATAAGGTGGTACAACTCAGTACCTTTTGTCTCCTCTGACAATGTAACACTGGTGGTAAGTGTGATGAAATAGTACTGATCGTCCAGTTGACTTTTACTCAAGCAAGAAGTCAAATGACACTGCTTGTCTTCCAAATTAATCAAGTAAATGTAAAGAGGAAGTTAGTTACATTTAACTGAAAACCAGTAAAATTGTTGTTCCATTTCTATCTACTCAGGTATAGGACTATAGTTGTTCGGAGCTACTTTCTTACCTCCTGTGCCCTCCACAGCTTTGATCGGTGCCACAGAAGAGTGGGCCTCATGTTTTTTTAGCAGGGGTAATCCCTTTTCTGCTATTTAAGTAGAGCAGCCATGACAGTCTCTAATACAGACTAACAAGTGAGCATAACCCTATAATCCTGGCTCTGTCTTTATATCTGTTACAGCCTGGTATGGTGGTAGGTAAGGAGTTTTAGTCTTGCAAACATTTCTCTGAGGCAGAGCTGCTCTGGAGGCAGAAATAATCTCACTGGTTGAGTTAAACTTTGATGAACCACAGATTTTCAGGACATAAATTAGTAACTTCAATGGCAAAGTAAGAACTCTGGTCACTATTGGTTTGAAACCAATAGTGACCAGAGTTCTTACTAGCTTACTTCTTATTAGCATATGACATCAGCACATTTTTGGGAATCAATGTGTATCAATATATTTCCCTGCTGTTAGTAGAGGGAATGGGCTATGCTATACATGGGAAGTGCTGTTATCAGACCTCTTTGGATTAGACAAGCAACTAGTGCAAATGTTGCAACATTAGCATCAGCCGTACTGATTTATGGCCAAATACTTTGGGAGTCAACACATTAACATTGTTCCACATGGTCCAAAAAAGTTTCTGGATTTGTAGCCAGTCGCTTTTGAGAAATAAAGTCGCCAGGGGGGATGAAAAGTCAGGCAATTTAGCAACAAAGTTGCCAAGTTGGCAACAGTGGGCTGTTGCACAGCTGCAGGCTGGTATGTACACATGTCATTTACCAAACTGTTTTGGAGCAGAAGGAGCATCCATCCTTCCTGTATTGCTATTCTTTTATGTAACATTGAGGTGTGTGTGTGTGTGTGTGTGTTGCTGGTTTTGCTGCTTGTGAGGGTGTGTGTGGGGTTATGTGTGGTGTGAAAGTATGTTTTTATTTAAGGTGTATTGATTTTTTTCCTCTGTGTCATTTAAGAACATCGAAAGTTGAAGTATAAATGTGTCTGTTCACTGCTTCCCTTTGTAAGCGTGTCCGCAGCAGCATACCTTTTGTCATTCCTCGCTGCACCTACACCCTCCCCCTCACAAATAGGCCTTAAATTTCCTTCTCGATAAACCTGGGCTCTCGTAAGAGTCTCTGCAGTCAGATAAAGGCAGAGGATAAATGAAGAGGCTGCACTTTGTGAACAGAACAAAAATGCGTTTGCGGTTTTGTATTGCTAAACACTTCAGTATTGAGTAAAAAAAATTGTTTCAAAGGAAAGCAATTTCTTAGAGAATCAAAAGACTTCAGCTGAAAAATAAGTGGTATCTCCACAGTGTTTTGGGCTCTTTAGCGCCGTGCCCTGAGGGCCAGAGGGAGGAGCTGAGGCTGGGGGTTTAATGTGCACCAGGGCCACGACTATGAAAGCATCAATAAGTGCCTGGGCAGTAAAGCTCTCCTGGGTGTGAGATTGGCTCTATTGATTTGTCTCTCTGAAGATAACATCCTCACTTGTGGACCTGTTAACAGCATTGACATCTCTTTAAAAAGTCTGACATTTACATTGTCAACCCTCCCATCTCCCTGGACATAGTCAATCCCCCTCGCTCCCATCTCCCTTTCTCCCCTTTCCTGAGAGGCATGTAGACAAACACTGACATTTTTGGACACCAACAACAAAAAAATGCCATGTCAAAAAAGTTAATGTTAAATTTGCAAAGGAGGTGAGAGCACTCTTCAAATCTCATTGTAGCTGTTTCAGAGTCTGGTCTGATGTGTGTTCCAGACCCATGGTGGGCGAATGTCTTAACAGAGGTGAAATATACTGCTGAGTATTGATTGGGGACCATGTGATTGTGTGGAGACCATGTGATCGCTCCCTGCGGACTCTGCTCCCTTATCGTCTGTATCCGCCCGTATCGATTGGCTGTTGGAGGCAGGCCGAACCTGCGCAAGATGGTCAACCAGAAGTCTGCAGCAGAGGAGCCTCTCCACTTAGCCTTTAACCCTAATTGGCGTGCCTCCGAGTTTTATTGTCAGTCATCGTGCTTTAATTGGATATCCTTGAGTGAAAACACAGACCGTCATTTGTCAAATTCTGTTTTGCAAGTGTTACAAATATCAGGTTGACAGTGTAGTTTAATTGAGACTTGCTCTAAAGAATAAAATCCTTTGAGAGCTATGAATATTAAGTTTGTCCATAATGTCTAATGTGTTCATTCGTATTGGTTTATGAAATATGAAATCTACATTGGTTCATGGCATTTAAAACATCAGTGAATAAACATCTGTAAGAATCAATAAGCAATTATATTTGGAAAACAACAATACATTTGTCATGAAATCTACCAAACTGAACACTTAGCTAGTTTGTTTTGGTATTATTGTAGAACTCCTTATTGATCACCCAGGCTAATATACATTTCTAGAAGCCATGTTCACCAGACAAATCCGTGTTTTGATACTGGCTGAGTCTCAAATGTGTGACGCAGTCATGCATAAAGTTTATGTTTGTTACTAAAAGCACAAGACACATCTTGAATAAACATTCAGGCAATTTCACCGTTTTCCTTTTCTCTTTTAGCAACACAACATTCATCAGCATTTCTGAACCACAGTGACGTTCTCACCCCAAACTCTTAGTGTCCTGTCACCAAACGTCCACCGTAATTGTGTGGCTCAGATATCTTGATAGATATCTTTGCTGTTGTTGTAAACTACTGCTTTCCCCGGCAAAACATAACTCGCACATCTGACATTTTTCATAACCCACACATTTGACAGTCTATGTGGCCGTGAAGCTGTGGGATCAACATTAGCATTCCATCTTATGCACGTCCAAGTGTTTATCCTCCTTTAATTTGCTTCTAAGCTTTATCTGAAGCAGCAGAGATAATGCAAACACCTTTGCCTTTTTAATTGAATTTCAGATTAATTAACATACTGCCTATACTCATTGTGATTTACCAGAAAAAAAAAAAAAAAAAAAAAAAACGCACTTCATATCAGGCAATAAATATCATATATCCATAGTGGCATACAACAGATCCTGAAAAGTTCTTCCAGGTGCTAAGTTTTTCATCACTGAAAAACTGAAAGGCTTGATTGAAATATGGATTAGTCTTTTTCAGTTTTGGGGAAAAAAAATCTCTATCAGATACTATGCTGAAACAACTGTAAAACAAATAACCATAGATCTGTTGTATTCCAATACCCAGAGGTGGTTGGTAGCTTGTCTGACTAATATTGAGTCTGTACGGTATCAGCCTCTCTGAGTCGGACTACCAACAAAGTTAGTTGCTGCGGGATACTTTTTCATGTGTCATTATTTCCTTGGACCAGTGAAACTAGATGTGAACCTATTTTCTCCTAGATTGTAGAACCTCGGGGATGTTCCGGTTGGGAGGAACTGTCCACTTCATTTACTCCTTCCATTTGTTAAGGCTTTTATGAAAGTCACGCACCATCTGCATGGTGAAAACACTTTTGGAAACTCCGAGGAGTGTGTAAACTGCAAAACACTTTCTGCCCAGGTTATTAAATGTAGAGATTTATATTGTGGTTCCCAGCAGTCGATGTGACCTCTGCTGGGTTTTAGCTTGGCGGCTGAGGTTTTTGCCATGTTCTGGGTCCAGGCAGATGCGTGCGGTAGGCAGCTTGGTAGGTTGTTGGGTTGGTATGGCCTGCAGTTTGTTTCAGCTCACTGTCTTGAAAGAGTGCACAGCCAAAATACACAGGCCATCTCTCTCAGTAAGACATCAGCTGCCGGCGCTGCAGGCCTTCATTTTGCTCCCTCGGGACTCACTTTGTGCATCTCCGTTCATCATTTTGTTTGCTCATGCACACACACACACACACACACACACACACACACACACAAACACACACACCTACAAATTTGAGCAAACTGAAAACATACACGAACCTACTTATTTAAAATGCTGTCATCTTTTCTGAAAATGTCCTGAGATTGCTGTCAGAGGCCCAGACTAATTTGAAACGGAAAGACCGACTCATGAATAATGACCTGTGGTATCTGTTGATGATAGGAAGCAGTGTAAAAAAAAAAGCACAATCCAATTAACAGCTTAGGGATCCAGTGTGGGAAATGTTAAATCGAACTCATGCCAAGTATAGTTTTTATTTCTCCTTTTGGCATTTCTGCCTCATTGGACCGCTACACAGAGGAGAGGAACAGGTAAGATGGGAGAGAAACGGGTGATCACATCAGAATTGCTTCTATTTGTCAAGCACAATGGGTGAGCAAGGAATTGGACTTGGTTCACTGGTGCTGACTCATTACATTAAACAAGTTAAACAATACAGGACTGACAGACTGGTGCAGGGCAAAACGCAACAGGATCTCACATATAGACAAAGAGTATGACAGTAGACAAACATAAACACAGTATAAGTATATATTCAAAACCAAAGAACTGTTCCAGTGTTGCAGCAGAGTCACAGTTGGTAACAACACTGAGGGATCACATTACCAGATAGAAACCATCATGAGTAAGTTGAACTGAACCTAGTTTAGTTTATTTGCATATATTAAAAAACAAAATGCATTAAGACAATTACCAAAGAAGGAAACGAGAAAGAAATGTACATGTGCAGGTGAGGTAAAAAGCCCAAGATGAGCTTATACCAAAACCTCACCAAGGTTATAAAAAAATTAAGTTACAGTGATTGAAAATTAATTTTAAGCAGTTACAAATAATGAAAATACAATTACTGAAAGGTGGTTACATAATAGTGTTTCGTAAACTGTTACAACAAATATCAATAAATCATATACTGTAAATCTCCTTGATATTAGGTAAGCAATCAAATGGGTAACACTTTACAATAAGGGTCACTAATGCTTATTAAGCATTAACTAACCCTTAACTTAGTAACCCTTATTGTAAAGTGTTACCATCAAAGGTATAACTAAGAGTATCAGCAGCTGTCAGAAATGAAAGCCTCATTTATTTTTCTTCTAAATTTTCTTTTTTTCTTTTAAATGGGAGCTACCAACATAGGTCATGAGCTGGATTTAAACCCTGGATGTTTGTACACATACACTCTGCACATTGTACTGTAATCCTCTCATGTGTGTATTCAGTATGGGTATATTAAGTGGAGGAGTGTGTGTGTATGTATGTAGATAGATGTAAGTAAAAGTAAAATTCATGTCTGTAGGGGTGTGTAGCTGTGTGTGTTGATTGACTGAATTTATTATGGGTTTAAAAGAAAATCATGTAACCTGTTAAAGGATTAAACATGTTACACTGAACCTAGAGGATGGCACAAAACACTTATGTCCAATGTGGTCCTCGATGGAAGACAAATAACACATAGCAGACTAAATGTACAGCACACAAGAAATTAGAAGGCAGGAAGCAGTATGGCTGGGACACAACACAACATTAAACCAGCATTGAGCAGACATGCAGTGCAGAACAGGAAAACAAAAAACAAACAAAAAAAAAAACAAACCTGAAAGATGAGAATGAATGAGGATTGAAGTTTAGTCTGACTGTTAGAAGCGGTGCTATTTATTTTGGCGTTTCATGTTTTCGGCTGTGTTTTTATGGACTCTGTGACCTCCAGACTTCTCCCCAAAATGAGATAACAGGTATACCTTGACCGCGGCCTTAAAGTCAGTGCTTATACCCACAAAGGTAATACAGTGTGGCGCTCGTGCTTTTACAGAACAGCGGGGCTCGGCGTTGACGTTGACGGAGCCTTTGCCCGCCTTCAGAGTCGTCACCCTCTGTCATCCCCCCCCCCCCCCCCCCTTCCTGCCATTTCTCACTACACACCGCTCCTTATTTTTCAGGCTGGGGCTCAGCGGGAGCCCAGGTTTGTGATCTCTTATTTGCGGTTGGAGGTTTCTCTCTGCACACACTGCTGCGGGGCCGCCGTGTCGTGTCGGCAGCACAGTGGGATGCAGGATGGTACGAGAGGCGCCGCTACTGAGCAGAGAACAGTGACATGAAAATCAGGTGTTGACAATAGGTGTCAAGGGCAATCATTGTTGTTTGGGAGCAAACAACCTGATCCCCACACTGAAGTGCACAGGCTAAAATGTCACAAGTCGTGAGTTGTAGCCCCTTGTTAAAGCTGGTTTGAAATCCCATGGCATGTTGGATACAGTAAGTCCGGTAAATATTTTGACAGGGCTTTTGATTAGGAGAGAGATGCTGTGCTTTGCAGAATGGGAAGAGCGCCGGCCTGGTGTTTCTGCAACAAGAGAGCAACAGCTAACCTTTTCCCCCCCACCAGCTAACCAGCAAATGATTAATCACAACAGTGATGAAAAATACAATAGTGCGCCGTGTCTCATTAACCGAGGAATGCCCCATCATAACGAGTAATTAACGCAAACAGCAGCCAGCACTGATTGGCTGCCCCACTAAGCCTCTCTGCATCACAGCGCATGGCGGCGGACATTTAGATGTAACGACTCAGACTCATAAACCATCATGATGCATTTGTGACAGCAGCAGCAGATTGAGCAGTTTGATAACTGTCTGCGTGACATGACAGTCTTTAACCGCGCGGCTCCCAGTCGGGTCGACGGTATGGAAACACGCCATATTTCAACACAGAGCGATGATGACGCTGGACAGCCAATAAAATAAGGGTAGAAGCCATTTTGCTGATGTCGTGAAAAAACCATGCAGCTGCAATTTTAGCGTTCTACTTTTTCTCAGACTTGAATTGATAGTTCACATAGTCATTGATGTGTTGACGTCATGACTCTTCACCCTGGAAATGTGTTGGAACCCCGCTGTGTAATTTCATAAATACACAGGCATTAGTGAGAAAAGCGCTATTTTCTTCATTCCTGAAAAGCTTATTCTTTGCTGATACATGGTTTCTATTTGACAACAGCGATTTGAAACACAATGTGCTCACTGGTACAGCCTGGTACTTTTTAACTAGGGTGCCAAAAATAAAGTTATTAGATTGTATTGGAGCACTGAAAAAATGTAACTCATGAACTGCATATTTTTGTGCGTTTCAGTGGCACGCACTGTTGCACTGGGACGCTACTTGTACTTTTTTTTGGAGTGTAGAAAATAATGATTGGGCTATAACAAATCAAACTTTATTTATACAGCACAAACATAACAAGCCCTCGGTGGCCCCACCAGTGATGATTTACAACACTCAACACTTCATTCCTCAATTTCCCCCTGGAATCCATTATTTCGGCTTCCTTTGTTCTGTGAGGGTTGTGGGTATTGAATTGAAAGGACTTCTTTGCCCCAGCAAACAGTAAAAACACAGAGACGTCATGGATTTCCTCTTCTGTCTGCAGGTGTAAAGAGTCCGGCAGCTGAACTGCAGGAAAATATCCATATTTTGCAGAAAAGTTTATTTATCAGGAGACCATCATGATTTAGAAACGAAAAATGCATTAAGGTGAACGAAAAACCTTAGGAAGATATCAACAATTTATCAGAATTGCTCAGGTTTAAATACTGCATGTCCTAGATTGTTTTTAACAGCAAAACAGACTAAAGTTCTGCAACGTTGCTTTTAACCTGCCAATCAGCAACTGCGATAACAAATCAGAGCTAGCTAATCAGACATCAGCTAATCAAAGTTAATCGCCAACAAGCTCTGACAACATTATTCCCCTGCTGCACGGTGTGTCATTATACCAGTTCAACTGATCGTTCCCCCATCAGAGCGTTTTTGCTGAATAGAGAGTTTAAATTCCCTTGTTCTTTTCATGGATTAATTGCACATTAGCTTAATTTTATTTGTATTAACACACACGTCCTTCTAACTCTCGGCAGGATTGGAGTTCTGTTTGAGCAGTGAACTGGCCACTATCTGACAATATGGGTGGGATAACTGTTGGCCCCGAATAATACTCTTTGCACAAACAAACATGACAACAAACTAAACAGAAAAGCGATGAATAAAGAAGAGAAGGGCATATTTGTTCAGACGTTGGGCTAATCTGGGTGTCTGGTACTGTGTGATATGTGGTGATCCAGGGGACTAGGATATTTGTTTGTGTTTGTCTTCTCATTTGCATGGAAATATGTGTTTTTTTTCCCCCCTTAAAGAACATCTGAGGACATCATTAAATGTTAAAAGGCATAGACATAAATTAAACATTACCGTTTCATGTTGCCTCAGTTTGTAAACTTTCTGAGAGATTTCATATCATAGTCTCACATCTTAATTACACCCATGTACAGGCCACTTGGGTATGTTGTTTTGAAGACTGGGAGTGGATGTGCGTAGAAGTTGCAGAAACTTTTGCTGATTTACATTACTTGTTCACTAAAGATGAAGGTAATTAACATGCAATCAAATGGAATGCAGTTATCCCATGGCATGATAACTGATGTATTTCTGTTGAAGAAAAAATCCACCGTTGAATACTCTTCCATTGTTGTATATAATCGATTTATGATGTTCAGTACATTCCAGGAGTTATTTTGTGATGAAGAGTTGTAATTTATTTTTTGGTGAACCCAACCAGTGATTTCCTACATATCCCGGAATGACAACATATCTTGTGGCTGCATTGCATTCTGGTCTATTGAGGCTACTGTTGGTGGATAAATTGGTCTCTCTTCCTCTTCTACGATGGATTTCTCCCTGTGTGATTGTTGAACGTCTCTTGGCGCAAAATGGCGGCTCTAGAAAGAAGCCCTCGCTCTTTGATTCTGAGGGACTGACACCAAAACCTGACGTTTACCGCTGATGTTTTAGATCGCTGAAACATTTTCTGCTATCAAACTCCATTGTAGTTGCTGGAAATATATCTCAACATGGCTTCAAGTTGTCTGTGTTTAGCCAGTTGTCCACAGGAATAAGAAAAATTCACCAAACAACTAAATGGACCCAGAAATGCAAGGTACTTCAGCACTAGCTGTTTTTTAACAGTCTTAAAGTGTTTTAGGGTGGATTTTTTTAAGCAATTTCTCCTTCTGTTTAGAAGAAAATAATTCAATTGCAATATTCCACCGAGAGCAATTCAAAATGTCTTTCTTCACATATTCCTTTGAAACATAGGCGTCAAGAATGGGAAATGCAGGTGGGAAGTTGCCATCTTTGCAGCCCATAGAAAACAATTCAAGCCTAATGTTGTGTCTGTTAAGCAACTAGTTAAGTTAATCAAAGTGCTAGACAGCATAATCTAAATTAAACAGGTTAAATGTGGAAAATACTATAACAATGACACTCACAACCAGACTCTCCTTGTTTAGTATGAGAGCCTCCAACCATGTATAATGGTTAAGGCAATTAAATAGTTGCACTCTAGAGGCCTGATTGTAGGACTAATAACATCACCTTGGGTGTAGATGATAAGTTGAAGAAAATGGTGCAAGATGGCAGGAAATGCATTCTGAATTTTAAAGATGATCTGAGGTATGGAAGTTGAGAAGTGCATGGAAAATTAAATGTCAATGGAGTTTTCATTTTCATTTCCATTTTGGCAGTAATAATGCTTTTTCGAACATGTAAATGAAAATGAAATTTGGATTATTTCATTTTGATTTTCATTTTGTCGCATATGCTGTCATATATGGGAATTGAAATTGCAATTCTATTTCATGATTTCATTTGAATTATGTCACTTCTCAGCTTCCATACTGAGGGAGTGACTGAATAAATCTTATTCATCTTATTAAATGAGGGTCTGTGGTCTAAAGCATATTTGTTTGGATGTCCTTGGCATGAATAACTTTGGGAACCACCAAGCCTCCCAATTAGATCCCCACTGAGCTCACATCTTGTGTTAACTTGTGGCCTTTCACATCCATATGCAAACATACAGAGCATTATGGCATACAAATACTGTATCCATACTACTGTACTGTCATTTTGTATCCCATATTCTCCTTTGTGTTATGGAATTTGTGAAATGACCATTGCTGTCATCATTAGCTGACTGAGTTCACATTCTCAGGAAGAGTTATTATAAGGTATTTGGCACCATGGAGGGATTGTTATACACTTCTGTCCTTCGTTTATACTGCTTTGAAGTTTAATGTTCAAGACTCTTTTTTCCAAAAGGGAAAAAAAAAATGTCTTTCATGTGTAAATTTCAAAAGGGATTTTTTCTCTAAAAGGGCCAGGTGGTACTGTGTTAGCTTAGCAACTCCTAGAGAAAAAGAAGAAGGACGGCAGGTTTCCACATAGACGGCAGAGTCAATGTTAATTTCTGCTTGTGCTCCATTGTGGATGTTCCTTTCTCAGACAGCTCTGGCAAAATGAGGAATCACCTCTAATCCACATGTTGGAATATTAACATAAAAAAGGCCTTTGGGAGATAACATAAAATCCAATTTCTAGTGTATGGCTCATTTGAATATAAATCAAAGGAAGGTATATTGATGTCTTGCTCTCACACTTTGGTGCTTTATAGCCTCATCCATTGTGCCATGGCAATAGTCCAACCAAAATTCAACAAATCAATTTCTTTCCTTAATGAGAATATATGGTCACCACAGGTAACAATACACAGCACACAATTGCCACAATTTGTCAACCAAAACATTCAGAATACCAGATGCAACACGCTCAAACTACACACAAGCCATTTCCCTCTCACAAAATGGCAGGCGGACTGGATGTTAGAGTGGAAGGGAAGAGGGAGTTGAAGGTGCGTTGTGCAGCAGCTGGAGTATGACAGTAACTCTGCAGCTCACCGTGTTTCATCCAGAGAGCTGTCCTCCCTATTAGCCGCATGTCTGCCGGAGTCCTGACGCACTGAGGACTTGACAGGCCCACTGCAGAAGCTCAAATTAACTTAATTTGGGCTGGATGTCATCCTCCACAAAGCCGCCTCACTTTTTCTTTAGTCCTAACCTCTGCCTGCCGCTGCTCTTGATGCTCGCTCGGTCGGTCCGGCACGCAGCGCTCCTCCGAGCCTGGGAGGGCTGCAGGCGTTAACGAGGCAGAGGATCTGTCTGAGCGCTGGCTTTTTAATTAGCAGAAAGGCCACTTTCCCTGTCAGTAGTCTCGCCCATTTCCATACCAAGAAATTATTTACGGATGCTTTTTCCTCTCTCTTATGTTATGGCTGGCCATTACCGTTTGGATGGCACAAATGATGGGGCGTGGTAATTGGCACGGTTCAGAATGACCACGGAGGTCTAGTGTAATGGAGTGTTCGAGAGCCGTTTTTGGCCGCTAAGGTCTGTTTTTTTTTTAGCAGAGAATTAGAGAGTAAACTAGATCTCTGGGTGCAATGTACAATACAGGAATTCATATTTAAGCTTAGATTTTACTGTGGTGCCAGCAGGGATGAAGCACTTTAAAGGGACAGCACAAAAGAACACAAATCTTTATTTTGTTCACTTAAGGAAATAAAACTCCCATAAAACAACCATGAATATGCAGAGATTCAGCACTCAATCTGCAAGCTATACCTGGCCGGCAGATTTACTATGCGGCTTCTTTGTTTCTGAGCTCCAGGAGAGCGAGATCAATCCCACTGTGGCCTGTTAGAGCTGCGACTCTTCTATATGTTCCACCACTAGCATCAAGGGACTGGGCCACTTCAGTCCCTCAACACAAACTGTATGGAAAATCACATTCCCTGTGTACAAAACACCTGCAGGGACCAATTCCACCCCGAAGCCATGAGTTCTTCTTTCAGGTTCACACACAAACACACACCCCATCATCCATCAT
>NW_027284068.1:342500-378232 GCF_046629955.1 Centroberyx affinis | reverse complement strand
AAAGGTCATTCAGTTGGATTGACGACTAGAAATATAGCCTACACAGTCGGACAGTCATGGACTAGCTAACCATGACACCATGCCAAAAATTTCTGTATGAACGCCAAAGGTCAAACATCATTTCCATCTGCTCTTCATGGCACCAGTCCAGTGTGATTTACACAACCTCTGAAAATCTTGACCCTGTTTGGAGACAGTTTTAAATGTAAGTTTTCATTGATTTGACCAAAGTTTGGTCAAATTTGTTCATAGCCACTATTTATGAGCACCTGTGTGAAATACTCCCAGTCACTATGACAGTGTCTTCCTCGGCAGCATCGTCCTTGTGTCGCACACTAGCTAATTAGACCACTCCATTTTACCTCAGTCTGTCGCTAAATGAGTTGGATGTGCCCTCTCCCTGACTCCCTTCCCTCCTTGCCTTCCCACATAGTTAAGCACACTTACTAATTATGGCACTCTGCTTTACCTTGCTCATCCCAACAGTCGCCTTATAAAGTAACAACTGATGTTTAATCCCCAAAGGATTTCCTGAATTTGGGCTATCCCCTCCTGAGTCATATTCTCTGTCTTGTTGTATCTCTCTCCATCTATATCTCTCCATCTCTATCTCTGTTTTTCTACATTTCGGTCTCTCCATTCCCCCCTCCCTGTCTGTCTGCCTGTCTCTCTCTCTCTCTTTCTCTCTCTCTGTGTGCGTGTGTGTGCTTGTATGTGTGCGTGTGCATGTGTGTGCTTGTGGGTGGGTGTGTGATGCTAAAAATAGCTCTGCGGGCCATAGCGACAGGGAGATCCAGTGTGCAGCTGGAAGCTGACTCATAGGGCTGGACATTTTACTAGATGGGATAACACACTGCTCCTTAAACCTGCCCCCCTCCCTCTCTCTTTTTTGCCTTCTCTCTCTCTTTCTCTCTCTCTTCACCCCCTTTGGATTTTAGCATCTCACTCTCCATGCATCTCAATGCCCCCCTGCTGAAAATCTCTACCACCCCCCACCTCCCTCAGCCCTCGATCCCTTGGTTCAGTCCATCCCTACTTCCTTCCGTATCACTCATTTTAGCATCCCACCTACACAGCATCCCTCTTTCCTTCATCATTCCTTCAATCTCTCCTTTAGGTGCAATTTCTCCCTCTCCATCCCTTTCTTTCTTTCTTTCTTTCTTTCTTTCTTTGTCTCTCTTTTTTCTTTTTCCAGTATTTTGTCCCCCATTATTTTGTCCCCCATTATTATCTCTGTGTGCCTCTTTCTCTGTCCCTCTCTGACCCATTCCTCTCCTCCCACTCTTCCAAAGCTCTTATTTTCTGACTCAACTTTGAAGCCTTCTTCCTTCCTGCTGATCCAAACCAAACACACACATACAGACACACACACACACACACACACACACACACACACACACACACACACACACACACACAGAGAGAGAGAGACCACAATTCCATACAACTGCAATATCGTAGCACATTCATCTGTCAATGATTGCATCATGGGCTGTTGAGCATTTTCACTGAACTTGCATTGAATACATCAACATTCAATCACATAGCTTTTTCATCAACAACATATATGCATTCAGTTCTCTTTACATTACATTACCATGACATTTTGAATTTGAATCTGTTTTTCCTCACCAGGCACTTGACACTATGTGGAAAAAAAAAACTTTCATTGTTTGTCCTCCAGCCAACCTGAAAGTGCCTGGTGAAGAAGAACAACAGACTGAACTGAAAATGTCAAGGTCTCCTTTTAATGCATTCACAGAGCAGATACTCTAATGTTCAGCTCTGTGGTAATAGGGTTAAGACACAGGCTTATAGAGTCAATAGGTTAATATTGCTACACAAAGGTTAATATCATTTCAAACCATTCCGATATTCCCTTTGATGACAGTAGCTCTATATGAGATTACAGCAAAGCAATGCTGCACTGTTTGCCTGGATGACTTGATTCTTAGTGTAACAGAAAGAAAATAGCTTTTTTATTAGAACCGAGGATTATGTATAGATTACATATGGATTTTATTTTATCAGTTTTCTGCAGCTTTATTGGCAATCCTATTTAGAGAAAACACATTACCAAATAGCTTACAATGCAGTCAGATATTGCATTCTGTATTGAACAATGTTGAGGATATGAAGCTAGAAGGAAAAAAAAGGAATTGAAATAGCAAGAGAGCGAGAAATGCGGGGAAAGGGAGATAGAAGGATAGCTAAAGAAAGAGTAGAATCAAAGAATAGGCATGCTATGAGAGAAAAATAAAACGCATGAATGGGAGAGTGATGTCAGTATGTCTGTGTGTGTCACACTGGCTCTCGTCTATTTTCACCTCTCCTGCGCCTTGATGATGCAAATGGGGAAACACGTCCGAATCTGAATGTAGCATTCACTCTGGCTCTCTGCATCTTGGCACAATTCTGCCTCATCCCCGTGTGAAGAGAGAGACGGATAGAGAGAGAGCGAAGTTGAGACAGAGGGTAAGGGAGCAAGAGATTGAGAGGAAGAAGCAGACAGACAGACAGACAGACAGAGACTGTATGACTCAGAGGGGGTTAGGGAAGAGGAGAGAGAGAGACAGAGCAGAGGGTGAGACTGTTCTTTGGGGAGAGGCTGTGATAGAAGTGTCCCTGTTTCAAAGAGTGGGCTATGATGTGTGAGTGTGTGTGTGTGCCTGTTTGCGTGACAGTCAAAGCATGACTGCTTGTGCCCCTGCTGAGCTTTAAAGAAACCCCTGTGCACTGAGAACACTGCCCTCTTTGACACACACACACACACACACACACACACACACACACACACACACACACACATCTGAGAAGGGGATCTACTAAGAAACGACACCACTGTGAAATCTGAAGACATGCTGCAATGCTAGTACTGATCATAGGGCTCACTTTTCATACACTCAGTACACACACGCACACACACACACAAACTCATGTACACACTCATACCCCCCCCCCACACACACACACACACACAGACACACACACACACACACACACATACACACATAAACACGTACATACTGATTCACACTCATTCAGGCATACACACGCCCCCACATCCTCAACAACACACACACGCACACACACACACAGACACACACACACACACACACACACACACACACACACACACACACATTGGCTTCACAGGCTGGTTGTATTCAGATCATTACAGCCCTGGCAGCACAACCTCCATTCCAAATGAACACCCTCATCCATTAAAATACACAGTTAAATGGGATACAGAGGATGGCTGAGCATAGCATGACACAGTTGAGCTTGTTTCCGAGGTGGTTACACACATTTCTTAGCTGATACTGCATGAGGCGTTAAAGGACAAATCTCTCTCTTTTTTTGTTTTTTTGTTTTTTTTACTCGCCGGTGTGGTGCAAGACCTCATGCGCGACTGCAATGTACCCAGTTGTTCTGGCTGTAATTAAGTCATTTTGACCACATGTGCTCTGTTGTGTCCGTTTTCTCGTGAAGCATGAATCTGCTTTAAGGACACGTTCACACCAAGCATGTTGGGAGTGTTGTTTTTTTTTGACTCTCCTCCATTTACTGCTTTACTTTGGTTCATTTGGGGAGGTGAGAACAATGCCATTCAAACATGCACCATCATCGTCACCAAATAACGGCACCCAGAATGCATGAAAATGAAGTCTTTGTCCTCTTCCAAGCAAACTGCAGTGCGGTTTGTAAGGAGTGAGAATGGAACCCACTATAGGAAATGATCCCAAAACTCCTCATACTTACTCATACTTGGAAAGCCTAGCATAACAAAATGAACCGAGTGCAAACTGCACTCTGGACTGATGCTCATATTCAGCTATTCCTTCATATGTTCTTACCTGATATGAACACCAGAGAAGGTAAATTATGACAACGAGCACTGACAAGTCCATCATGCTTGGGATCGAGGGCTTTTAAACATGAGTAAAACTTATTCACCACTAATACTAAGTAAGTGGGGCATCATACAAACACAAGGTCCGCTTTAAAAGAAGCTTAGGGATGAGGTCAGTGGAGGAAGGAACATGAGAAAACATGTTTTATAAAACAATCTGCAGACTCAGATGTGAGTGGTGAAAATACAGTTGATCTGCCTCCCAGCCTAAAACACTTTTTTCAGATATTTTAAATGGGTTACTAGGTGTACAGTGTGATTTTCTGTCCATACCGAAGTGTCAATTAAGCTTGTGCCGCTGGCTAAATCCAAACAAGCATCAATAAAACATATCCAGAGCTAAGGGGGCTGTAGCTAGTCAAATTACATTGGCTCTCCCTGTATGTGTGTAAAGCGTGTTTCCTCAAAACAGGTAATAGCTTGGACCAGATGGGGTGTACGTTCTTGGTTTTGTGTGTGTATTTTTGTGTGTGTGAGTGTTTTTGTACCAGTTTGAGAGACAGAGATTCAGTGGAGCCTCATTTATCTGTTACCCATGGGAATGGAGGCCGTTTAGGGAAGAAAAAGTTTTGGAACACAAATGAAATGCAGTGAAATTCTGAGCCCAGAGATAGCTGAGTGGTTTAATTCTCTCTGGAGCCACGTGTGTGCTCACTGTCCCGGGACTGAATCTCACCAGACCTTTCGTTACTGTGTCTCTCTTTCTACTTTGCCACTGTCTAAATAAAGAATAAAATCATTAAAGGAATACTTGACCATTGGTCAACTTATGTATACACATACGTATGCGTATGTGTTTTGTGGTATCATGAAAATGTCATGGATAGAGATGCTAAGTGATTAGAACATGGACGGGCAATTATGTGTCTGCAGGTTTTCATTCCATCTGAAGACTACACCAGCTGATTTCACTGGTTAGCACACCTTCAAACAGAGGAAATACCTGGATTATAACATAGACACAAAATTCATTCCTGTGCCCCCCTCCAGTAGATTGCTTCCTCTGGTGCTCCATGCTGATACTTTAGCATACACTATGTTGAGTGACTGTAGGTGACAAACGTTATCTGAAAAATGAGAAAGCAGCCCCAAAGCCCAACAATAAGTAATCCAAGTCTGCAAGGAAGTTTTGTGTAGGAGAATGATCAAATTTACACTAAATATGATACAAAATAACATATTGTTTTGAATTAGCTGGGACTTATTTCCCTGTTTCCATGGAAAGTGAAGGTAGTGTTCATTGGGAGTCTGTGTGTAGCTAAAAATCACTGAGCAGCAGGTGAATACATGGTTTCTCATCATCAGCTATTTTGAGTTAATCATTTTTTTTTTTATTAATTTATGAATCTACAGGCAATATAATAAAAAAAACATGAACATCTTGTTATCACTTAAAGGTCAGTCTTCTTACTTTGGATAATGCCAGATGCCTGCCATAACTCAATATAATGCACTTTAAAAAGCACTGATCTAGTGGGGGCACATGGATGATTTTGGTGTCTATGTTCTCATCACTGAACAGGTAAGTTCAGCATTATCCCCAAAACTTGGGTTGCTTGAAATTCCAAAATAAAAATCATCAGGGTGGCAGGGGGTTGTGCGCATTTGTGTGTGCGCGTTGCATAGTTTCTTGTGTTTGTTTGTTTGTGCAAGTCTGGTTGTCTATGTAGGCGTGTGTGTGTCTTCTGGTATTATGAAAATGTCATGGATAGAGATGTTTAACGTTGAGGTGCTTAGCCTTTCACAATAGCACGTGTGAGCCTGGCCACTGATGTCTGCAGAATGGATGACATTTCCTCCACAGTTTAATCATTCAGGGGCTACAACCCGCCCTTCAGAGGGAAAACACAGATCCATTCCCTGCTCATGTTCCCTCCGACAAATGTTCCCTCAAGTGTGTGCTCAAGACATTTCCCCCTGTTTACTCTCTCTCTCTCTCTCACTCTCTTTCTCTCTCTCTCTCTGGTTTCACTTCTCTTTCTCTCGTTCTTTCGCTCTCTTACTCTCTTTGGTTTCTTCCTCTCTACTCTCCTTCCATCGTTCTCTGTTCTCTGTGACTTTCAATAATTATCAATAATCTGTTTCTCCCCTTCATTTCCCCCTTCCACTCTTCCTCTCTACTCAATACATCCCTCCCTCTCTACCTCCCTGCCTCACCCCCAATCCCCTCCTTCCTCTCCTCTTATCTGAATATTTTAGCGGTGTAGCCTAGTGAGGGTTGGATGTGTGTGTGGGGGGAGGGTGACAGGAGGAAAGGAGGCGTAGTGAGAAAAAGAGAGAGAGAGAGAAATGACAGAGGTTGGGGGAAGTGAGGAAGAAAATCAACAGAAAGAGTGTGCGCTATGAGTTGTGTGCTTGTGTCGGGTGTTTTCTGGGTCATGAGTTGCAGTTTGTCGTCCTTCAGGAGACGGAGAGACAAATAAATCTCTCCCAGGCAGTTGTTCTCACTTTTCCTCTCTCTCCTCGTCCTTTCTCTTTCTCTCTCCGCCTCTCATTTGGTCTTGTACTCTCCACAACTCTCTCTGCTTTTCCCTCTCCTCGTCTCTTTTCCTCTTTCTCTATCCATTCCCTCTCTGGCAGCCAGTTCTTTCTCTCCACCATGCATTATGGAGCAGGTTCAAAGTTGCTGTGCTAGACCTTCAGCCTGCACAAAACAAAACCAATCTGTTGTTGGAGAGAAAGGGAGATGGGAGATGGGGGAGAGGCAGCAAACAGAGAGGGGAAGATGGGGGGGGGAGAAAACAGACCAATAAAGAAATACAGAGAGACAGAGAGAAATTGAATCAGTGGAAAACCACCTCAATAAAATAAGCAGAGGAGGAGAGTTGCACAAAGCAGCCTAGAGTAGACCAACTCGTCCTACTGGAGAAGAGAGCACTGTAAATCATTGTATCTGACATCAGTAGTTGAGATTAAACCAGATCAATATGTAGATAGACAGTTGCATCTGCTTGTGTAGGAGTAGAAATCATTGTAGTTGTGGTAGTTGTATTACAAGTAGCAGTCATATTAATATATATATATTTTTATCATTTTTGGGTAATTCTTTTGTCGTTAAATGTAAGCTAAACTAACATAAATAAAAACAGGGAAGGCAAACAAGTCAAAAAGACATACAGTATAGCAACACCACAGCACCTTAGCATCATAATTCTGTGCAGGGCTCAGAAAAAGTAGGAGTTAATTTATCACACAGGGGCAACGTGTAGCAATAACACTGTCTTCATTGTTGTATGAACTCTTTTTTAAGGTTGAAGTGTCCATTTGCCATAGATAAACTATGCTATGACTGGCAGTATCAGTATGGCTCAACCAGGACTCTCAATTAACTTTTTTAAATTGGTAACACTGGTGCTACAAAGCTCGAAAACTTAGGAGCACAAAAATGTAAAAGTAATGAAAAAGTTTAAGAAACACCTTTTTTTTTTTTACTTGAAAAATGGCCGATACTGAAAAATGATATAATAATTTGCTCAATTCCCCCATGGGGTAATTTCAAATTAAACCTTCATTAAAGTTTCATCTTATTTTATCTAAAAATCATTACCAGTGTTTTTCACAAGACAACTGAGATTGAGTAGCCAATCAGAGAAAAAGTATCAAGCTAAAGGGGTCAGTGGGCATGCTCCCCTGGGGAAACGTTTTTGATGAGAAAGCTCTGTTTTGGTGTCTTTACATGCATTCTGACACCTTGATTCATTTCAAAATATATGTTTTAATTACTGACTCATTTTCATGTGTTTACTTCAAAAAATGGGTTACTTTCCAGTTTAATGATTATGAGTTATGGATTTGAGCTTTGAGCAGATTACAACTACTATCCTTCTACTAACAATAGTTTGATGAGAGTTACAATTATAACTAATATTAGTGCTAATGTTACCTTGGAATTGGAGCAGGTAATACCCAAGCAATTGTTCACTATCTGCACATTGGACAGACAACACACCTTTACTGCAATTTAATTTCAAAATACCACAGCCTGTTGGGGGTTATCGATTAATAACCCCCAACATATTTATTTATATTTAAGTAAAAACTCTTTTGCACACACCTTTACAAACAAATAGAATCATAAGTTTCAGTTTTGTTTTCACAACAGTAGGCTCTGTTGGATTGGATGAGATGCAACAGGACAAAATCTACTTTCTCCTGCACTGGCGCAGGGTCAAAACCAAGCAAAACTAGTATGGAGATAGGTGTGTCTGGTACGCGACCATAAGACTCCAAACATCAATACGGTAATTAGACACATTAAAAATATAAATTACCATTACAGAAGTAAGAAAGGATTCAGTTTCTTTTTAGGGGAAGCCTCTGGAAGGGACTTTGATTTCGACCAATGAACAGCTCTGAGGTAAACCAAATCAAGTTAGTGTTTGATTGGCTAGAACAGATCTGATAACAGGGGAGGCGTGGCCATGCTCACTCACAAGTTACTCAAAAAAAGTTGCACCAAGGAAATTACTTGTCGGGACACCAGTGTATCAAAATTTGATTCCCTTCAGATTTTCCTTAAAATAACAAGCAATATTTCATCAACCTATTTAAAATGTGATGAAATCAGCCTTTGATCATATCTTAGCCTTTTTTTGCTCCATGGCCAGCAGCTCTTGGGATTTCCTCCTCTTGTAGGATTACACTATGAGGCTTTTTTGAGCAATGAAAAAGTTGAAAAGTGGCTAAGAGAGTACCCACAGTGCGCTTCTGAATTCATCCAACCACTGGCACATAGTGTACTGTGGAACAATAACCACAAAGAGATGGATTAGTCATGTCTGGATTTGTGTGGTTGGAGCTCAGTAGCTAGCTAGCAGGAGATATGAGTAACTAGAGAAGGGTGAGAAGGGGGTGGGTGCAAGAGTGTGAGAGAGTGAAGATACTGAAGGAGAAATAGTCATCAACAGTCGCTATGTCCAGAGAGACCTATAGAAGACAGTCTTACACACTTTGTCCCTCTGTTTGTTAATTAAATGTTCGATTCTAACGCCTTCGTTTTCTAATCCGCATTAATTAGACACTAATTAGAATTAGACTTCATCTAGGGGACCAGAGAGGGAGAGAAGGGGGTGAGGTGGGGGTGGGGGTGGTGGGGACCAAAATAACTCAATTGAAATTGATTTTCTGTTATTGTTGTTGTTGTTGTTGGATCTATTTGTTCAGTCTTGTGAAAAAATAAAGTCCCAAACCCAAACAAAGCAGAACAAGCACTCTGTAGTTTGGTGGCCAAGTGGAATTAATGGATGGATGAATGGGAAGACAGCTGTGTGAAGTGAGATACACCACTAGCAACAAGGTGGAAGGCAACAACCAACAGGCTTCATGTGGTTCATGGTGGAAAATAAATACAAGGAGAGGCATGGCAGCAAGAGGTTCCCGAATTTCACTGTTCCAGCAGCCATCAGCCTGTTTAAGCCAAGCAATCATTTCCACATCTACATGGTCTAATGCTGATACTCAATATTGCTTATGGTAATGGGGACGTTACTATGTTGACAATTACTTTTGGTATGGTATTAATGATTAATGGTATTAATGGTGATTATTGTGGTCTTGCCATTTGATGGAGATGACAACGTATTTTAAGATGCAGGGCTGTAGATCTACAGTGTGAACCCTCATATCTGTTAATCTAAGGTATTGTACATGGATTTCTTTTTAGCTTTGATCGTTCGCTGTAAGACAATTTGTGCTTCAGGGATAATAAGGATTTACTGTACTCCACTCATGGGAGAGAAGGAACAACTGGAGAGAATAGGTGGAGGGATTGCTACGGGGAGAAATAAGACAGAGAATAGATTAAGAATGGAAAAAGAGCGGAGCAGGTGAAGAAGAAAAAGGAAACTCCCTGTGTACAATCTGAGCTCTCAGCAACTCAGTCAAATCTGGTGAAAATTTGAACACAGGAAATGGATTTCACAGGAAAGGGGTGTTTCAATTATTCATGGCATATATTGTCTAGTATAGATGTTTCTTCCAAGAGGTGTTTGCGCACTACAAAAATAAAAGTAGTCCAATTCTGAGCCTGGGTTCTGTATGTTCCCATGTCAATAATGTGATGTGCCGTTGGAGTCTATTTTCTGCTGTACAAACATACCTCGTAAAATAATGCCAAGAAATGGGATTACTTTTGGTTTAAACAGCTTGAATTGTTCACATTGACTAAGCATGACAGCTGCCTAATCTCAAGGTAATTTGTTGGAAAATTATGTGAAAAGTAGTGCACCTTGGTTTTGTAAGTCCTCGTCAAAAATGTGCCTGGGGTGGTGGGATGGTTAGAAACGATATTCACGCACCATACCAGGAAAATTGCTTTTCAACCTTCAAGAGTACTAAGAACAGAACAAAGTAGTTCTCTAACAACCGAACATTTTACCATGACACAAATCTTAACCACTCAGTCATGGCCTTTGCATTATTTATACCTGTGCTAATCAATGTAGCTTTTTATATTTTGTCAGTGGAGCAAATCCAGTATTTGTCTCTTGGTGACATCACATAGTCAAGTCTTGGTTTCCTGGTTTTTAGCTTTGGAAGAGAGTTGTTCATGTCTGACAAATTTAAGTATGACTGAATTATGACTGAAGGATTGCCACAGTAACAGACAAATTGCCCATTGGTCTTTCAAGTCCCTACTCTCCTCTGAAATCTTCTATAAGGTCCAAATTTCATGCGTGAGTAGAGCTGCAGTTCTCTATATCAATGAATGGAGGTGTTCCTAGGGATGAAATGGCTTAAGGAAACTTGTCTCCTGATCTTTCATTTGATGAATAAAGGGGCATCTTAGAGAACGAGAACCGTGACTTGGAAAGACAAATTGGAGGTTGAAGCATTGGAAAAATCTCAACAACTAGCTACTTTGACAGTATCAGAAGGCAGCTGTGAAGAGGCCAACAGTACATGACTGAGGTTATATTTTTTTAATTAACTGGTGGTATTAATGTGTGTCACTGTATGACTGTGAAGTAGGGTGTGGCTAACAAAAGGGGATGTGTACTTCGTAAAACCATAGCCTGATTAATAAAGGGTAACAGACCAAATTCTATTTATTTTAAGTGCACAGACCTACAGCACCACAACACCTCTGTAAAATCTGCCTCTCTGTGCAGTGCAGTATGGATGTGATGGACACAAGGAAAATAAAAAAGATTCCAAGGCTTGCCATTAGCATGCCTGACTCCTTTGACCATCTTTGCCAAGCTCAGATCTCTTTACCAGACAAGTTCAAGGGGTATCATTTGCACTAAATTTGAATTTCCTCTGAGTAATATGTCAAGGAATTTATCAAAGCCCCCCAAAAAGACTAAATCTGAATGTGATGGAAGACTTAGACTCAAAACAGATTGGTAAAACAGATTGGAATTTCAAATGCAAACCTCCTGGACTAATTTGCATGTGGTGCATAGCAGATTGCTTTGGAAATACACTAATCTCAAAATGAATATGCCTCTAACATAATTCTGTCTGTCGATTGTTGCAGAAACAGGGTGCTTATTTTTTTTTTCTCTCAGTACCGCTTTCAACGACTATTTTTATTCATGGGGCTGAGCTTCAGAAAGACCAACGTGTATCACATGATTATCTCCTAAATGATGAAATGGAACATTTTAGGATTAGGCTACATTGCTCTCTCTAGCAACACCACTCCTCCTGTCTCTTTCTTTGATTGCCTGTCTCTCCATGCACCCCTCTTCTCTCCTTCGTCTCTCTCTCTCCCCTTCATCTTTCTTTATTTCTCTCTTTCTCCCCCTCACTCTTTTCAGACTCTCCATTCTGTGTTTGTGTTTGTGTGTATTGGGAGGATTGTATTATTTTATTTTAGACTTCTTGGTGGTCCCAACACACAGAGTACAGGCATGCCCCCTTCCATCACTGGAATTTGACCTGCACTGTTAGAGACAGGAACGGGATAAAGAGAAATTACAGTTTACTAATGCATGTCGATGAACCGCTGTTTGCACCCATGTAAGGTCAAGTTCATGGGAAAGCGACCTAATTGGATAATGGAATATATTTACATTATTGGATACGATTCCTCTGCACCACAATAAAATAAGTCTCTTTATTTTATTGTGTAATATTAGGAATTTCCTCATTGATGCCCACAACTGAAAGCATTACAACTGCACATTAGACTGTGCATATGCAAACAGATGCATTAAAAAAAAAAAAAAAAAAATATCCAGCATTTCAATAGGTAGTACTTACATTGCCTGAGTGCTATTCTATTTATAACATCCTATCTCGAGAACCAGATTCCGCTGTTTTTTCTGACGGAAATTTACTGCCTAGTCATCCCTTAAGCAGCCTACAAGTGTTTTCTTCCTATGAAAATGTCAAAGGCCTAAAATGTCAAACAATGTAAAGTGTCTTCTGTGCATATTTCCCCTGCATAAGGTTTGTAAATTGTTCCAGGGGCGTTGAGTTTGCTCTTAAAGGTTGTTGTGTGCTCTTAGGAGAGTCCTCTGTCTGTCAACCCCGTGTCAAACCCACCCTGCTGGTGACATTGCTACCTAAGCCTCTCTAAAAGCCATGAAGAAGCATGGTGTATGTGTGCGTGCGCACGTGTGTGATAGCTGTCCACCTACCTCCAGGACTCATTTCCTGACAGACACCGGCTGATGGGAGATTTGAATATAATATACCTGGGGAGTGGTGGATCAGTGGTGGACCTCCTGTCTCTTGGTTGACAGGGGTTTGCATAGAGAAATTACAACAGAGCGCTTCCATTGTGTCAAGCACCCGTCCTTTGATATTCATGCTCAGGTGAAACCCATAGGTCACACTAAACAGCAGTGCCATGTGCCACCCACACACACAGATTGTACATACACCAACCCACCCACCCACACATTTTTATAAACAGGGGAGTGATTGTGAATTATGTTCAGTGACACACTCATACATAAATACATGCATAAGACGCACACATACCCATCCATACACACACACACACACACACACACACACACACACACACACACCTATACCTCCTGTACACAGCTCTGTGGGTGTTGGATCCTGAGGGCCACCCACCTTACTGCAGTAATGAATAAAACAACAGCCGCGTGGAGCTGCGTGTGTGCGAGTGTGTGTGTGTGTGTATGTGTGTGTGGAGTGGTTCTGCTGACGTGCTGGCTTTTAAATGAACTTCTCTGGCTGGCTGGTTGGCTGGCAGGATGGCAGCTTCTGGCCCCGGCTGATGTGAGTGTTTCTGCTTGCATTTGTGCCTGTGCACATGTGTGATAATTCCAACTGAAAAAATAGTTGTTTTTAAAATGACAATACAAAGTCATTTAAAGCTTTTTGTGTAAAAATACAACCGTCTTATTAGCCTGTGTGGTGGCTGCAATAGAGAAGAGTCCCATTCTGCTCTAATTGAGACCCCTACTTGCCCATATGAATTTCTGTTGTCTGGTATGAACAAAGTGACAAATCTAAACTTAAGAGTGAAATACAACCTGTCTGATAAACAGCAGTGAACAAGTGCCTTGCGACTTTATTATACTTTATTATAAAGCAATCACACACCGGTCAGGTTGGTAAACACAAATGTCACTTTACATTATTTCTGGGTACTGAAGATAACATTTTTCCTTTCTTTTCAATTTCTACTTTATTCATTTGTGGCATTCCTTTAGAAACATGCAATAAAGGGAAGCTGTTTTACAATTTTTTGAGCCTTTAGCTATTGACCTGATGCCCAGAGTGAGTTACAGTAAGTGTAAAATATATTATTATCTTTCATGAATATACTGTATTTCATGAATAGTAACATCATAACATTGAAAATTTTCAATTAAGCCTGAAGGTTACAGACAACCTCCTCCTTGCTGCTGATAAATGTGACTGTCCCATCCTGATTTTCCTGCAGCTTTTGACATGGTTGAACACAACATGCTGCTTGAATGTCTGGAAAATCGGGTAGGGCACACAGACACAGCTTTGCGTTGGTTTGAATATTACTTTCTGAATAGTTATTTTAGGCAACTCCATTCCTTCTACACCTCTTCTCAAATATGGTGTTCCACATGGGTCAATCCTAGGCCCTCTATTATTCTCTATTCATATCGTCAATAGCTTTGCGGATTACCTTTCAGATAGACAGTGCTGGATGCCCGAAGATTTCCTCCAACTCCTCCAACAAAAATATGTCCAAAACAAGCCTAAACTCCATCAATCAGATTGACTATTACAGACAGAAATAGCAACCAAAAAAACAAATTTTCAACATAAAATATAAATAATAATCAGCAATAAATCTAACCTTAAAGCTATACCATGACAACACATATGCATACAGTACATATACACATATAAATATAAATGCTTCTTCATGTCATCTACACTAACATACATGCTCATGCTTAAATGTTTGCACCACTATAAACTGTGTATATGCTTTTCAAATGGCACATTGTAATTCTTATAGGCTGCTAAAAATATGACCATGGTTTCAGCAGTAGATCCATGTGACTGGGAACAGTGTATTTCTCGTCTCTGGTGGTTTATATGCAGTACATCACTGGTACAGCACCAGTCCACCGGAAAGGAGATCCTAAGATTTCTGAAATATTGCAGAAAATGTCCACATTGTCCAAATGAGAGCAGAAAGCAGGTAAAAGGTACCACTGTTTTTTATTTTATCCCCTACAATTTTAATGTGCAATCATAGCTGAATTACCAGTGCTCTATAAGGGAGGAAATAGTGAGTGTGATAAATTATTAAATATTTCCTTGTGTGTGCGTGCATACACACCCACACATACAACCACTCTTCACCATCCATCACATACTTATTGAGACTGATGCCTTGTCTGTCTAATGAAAATCTATTATTGCAATACTAGCATTCATTAGGAGGCCATTATTATCGCTTGACCCCCATGAAAACATACTCTGTATCTTGGTTTGTCGTTTGTGTGTGTGTATGTGTGTGTGTGTGAGAGATCTTCTGTGCTTGCATGTGTGACCCCTAGGATTGCCCATTGCTAATAGGTTTGCAGATGGAGGAGCTTTATTATGCTCTTTATGACTTTTTAACTGACTCACTGCACACTGCTGGTAATGAATGTGGTGTATGTGTGTGTTAGTAATGAATATGAGTGAGGTGGGTGCAGGTTTGGAACAGAAGGTATTCCAATGGGGGGGTAGAGTACTGAGGAGAGGCCTTGAGGAGGACAGGGCTATAGAGACAGGGAGAGCGAGTCTGATAGAGAGACATTGGTAGGGAGAGGGAGAGCGACAGAGAGACCTAGAGTATGAGGTAGAAAGAGAGCGAGAGACACACACATAGAGAGAGAGGGAAAATGAGGACAACAGGAACGGTGCTAACCCTGCTTTACTGTGTGTGGGCGGATGGATTGATGATAAAAAAGAAAAAAGCAAATTAGGGAGACAGAGAAAATGAAAGAGAGAGGAGCTGAGAGGAGACACACAGACAGTGTATTTTAGTTGATGCATTAGTATTGCTGTATTGATCAGAGGTCATCCATTTAGTGGTTGTTTAGAGCCATCATATCTGCTGGCTAGCATATAAAGCTTCAGGGAGGCTTATTTCCAAAGGAAATATACCATAGCGTGTGTGCGTGTGTGTGTGTGCGTGTGTGTGTGTGTGTGTGTGCATGTGCGTGTGTGTGTGCATACACATTTGTATGTGGGTTTCCATGGCCATGCATGTTCATGTATAAGCGTATTTACAATGTTTGTGTATGTTCATGCCTATTTGATTGTATGTACTGTATATGTATATCCAAACATGCTTGTGTGTCTGTGTGTGTGTGTGTGTTTGTGTGTGTGTGATCCACAAGTAAAGCTAAGGGTAGATAGTGCTTTTTCTCTATAAGTCCCAGCGCCTACAGAGGACAACTGCTGCAGCAGCGTCGCCAAGGACAGTGCGAGGACTAAACAGCTACTGAACTGCCTCAGTAATGATGAACAGAACACACTCCAGAATCTGTGATGGGTGGAGAGGGCAAGGAGGAGAGGAGGGGGAAAGGGAATTAGGGAGGAAAGGAGCCAACGGGCAAGGGGAAGGGAAAGTGATTAGATGAGATGAGGAAGCAAAAGACGAAGGTGGTGGTGAGTGTGTGTGTGTGTGTGTGTGTGTGGGGGGGGGGGTTGAAAAGAGGAAAAGGAAGATAGGGGATCAGAAGGGAGACGAAGCGAGGAGGAGAGGTGCCAGATGACAGCAGATGAGGAGCAGAGGTGAGGAGAAAAAGAGAACGTGTGTGTGTGATTTGGACGGAAGGGGAGTAAAAGGAGGAAGTCTTCGATGGAAGGATAAGGACGAGGAAGAGAGAGAGGAGGAGGTGAGGGAAGGTGTGATGGAATTAGAGAAAGGTAGGAAGGACAGTGGCATGATGGAGGAGAAAGCTGGAGAAGGAGAGAAAAAAGAGTGAGGAGTTTAGAATTTGTGAAGTCATGTGGAAAATGGAGAGGAGGATAGGATTTGATAACCTGAGGTTGATGAGGAACAGAAAAGGAAAATAGAGGTCTGAAGACATGCAGTTTGTCAGAGAGGGGAGAAGAGAGAGGGGGGGGGGGGGATCCTACAAAATCTATGCCTCCTTGAAATATAATATGACATTTATGATGTGTACAAATCTGGAGCCTCTTAGCAGTGCTTCAGGCGAAATCCTCCCAAATGTTCAGCGTTAATCAGGAGAGCAAGCTTAAAGACTCAAGGTGCTTAAAAAGACTGGCTTCGTGCTTTAAAAACAGATTTGAGGGTTCAATTCCTGCCGGGCTTGGTGTGTTTACACAATTTAAGAAAGGAAAGAGAAACGCTCATTCTTTGTTTTTTTTGCTCTCTTCCTCGCACTGTCTCTAATTTTCCCTCTGTCTCTGCCTGTCAATCGCAATCACGCGTTCTCCCTTTATCTCTGTCCTCTCATTCATCTTTCCTCTGTCAATTTGTCTCTTTCAAGCTCTCTTTCTCTGTCTCTTCTCTCTCTCTCTCTCTCTCTCGCTCTCTCACCCGACCTCTCTCATTTGCCATCTTTCTCTTTATTCCTAGCTCCCTCTTTCTCTCGCTCTCTCCTCTTTCTCTCACTGAACATATTCCCTATTAGAAACACAATCCTCTGACATTGTTAAGACACTGTCAGATCTCTCTATATAAAATCTCTCTCTTTCTGCCTTTCTCTCTCTCTCTCTCTCTCTCTCTGTCTCTCTCTCTCTCTCGCACACACACACACTCACACATGCACACAAACGCACACAGGAAGCGTGTCTTCCAGGATATCTAGGCCTTACAAGCCTATGCAAGTTTACTTGGATTAAATGTCAGCCAGGGTGTCTCAGTGAACAGGAGGGAAATGGAGGGAGAGAACGAGAGAGAAAGGAGGGAAGGCGAGAGGATGCGGGTAAAGAGTAGGATGGAAAGACAGAGGGAGGGTGAGTTGAGTGATGCTTAGGGAGATAGGACGATGTAAGAGAGGAAGGTACAAACGAGGAGAGCAGGAAGGTAGAGACAATTGAGGAGAGAAAGAGGAGGTGGGTAGAGAGGCAATGAGAGCATGATGAAGGAGCGATGGAGAGGATGAGAGTAATGAATAGGTGCAATAGAACAAAAGAGCAGAACAGCTGAACCAAGAGAATAAGGTGAAGTGGTAAAATTAGAGGTAACGAGAAGAGTGACGGAAGGGAAAAGAAATCAGAAAAAAGGGTTAGAGGTGTGAGGCAAGGTGATGTGGGCAAGGTAGAGGGAATTAATGAGGGAGAAAGGAAGTTCATAAGCACAGGGTGATTGCTTGAGCAAAGCAAGAAGTCATATTTTTTTTTTAGATAAAATGTTAATATACTGTACATCTAAGCCTCATTATCCCTAATCGTGACCTCACTGGAGAGGGGAGGGACAGTGGTGAAGGTACAGCTGTTAACTGTTTAAAAGACAGGAATTCAGGCAGGATGCATCAAAACGAGCCCATAGTGTTGTCAAGGGCATACACAGACATGCTGAATATACAATCCTGGCCATGTAGAGAATACTTGCCTATCAGCCTAATTATCATTTACTTATACCTTGGCCGGGGTTTAGATATACTGTAACTGGCTCGCTGCCACCGTCTTCACTGTTTTAAAAAGCTAGGCAAGCCTGGCTGGACTGTAGCTGAATCAGCTGTGAGTCGCAAATGGGTTTTGGCCAGGAGCTGACATGACGTGAAGAGAAATACAACATGAAAAATGGTACAGTACCGTCAATTGTCTGCCCTTTATTTTGCCGGATGCTCACTCAGGTGCTGAATCTAAATGTGCCTGAGATTAATTGGCTATTTTCAAATCCTGCTCAGCTTGCTGGCTAATGAATGGAGGCACATAACAAACCCGCCACCTACTCAAAGTATGGTCAATTGTGTGGGAGAAAGCAGAGCCCCTGGATATCTAGGTCTCTACAAGGGAGGGAAACAGTCAGGGCCAAACTGTCTATATAAGGCTTGAGAAGGAAGGGGGAGGGAAGGCAAATAAAAGCAGGAGCAGTCAATATGGAAGCTTTAGAAGCTTTTGAGAAGGAAGGAAGGAGGCAATGAGGGAAGCTAGGACACAAGTAAGGAAGTAGAGAGAAAGATGAGAGGATGAAAGTAAGGTATGGATGAGAAGAAATGAGTAAAGCGAGAGTGAGGTGAGAAAACGGTGAGAGAACAAGAGAGGAAAGATGGAATGGCACAGGAAGAAACAAGAGAGGGAAAAGTGTGAGAGAATTGATAGCACCGCGAGGGGAGATAAAAAAGAGGGAGGCAGGAAAGAAAGAAGGAACGGGAACGATGAGATGGGGCGGGGTGGGAGAATGTAACAAGAACATTATATGAGTGAGAGAAAAAATAAAGAGACGGATACAGAGGGGAAAAAGGTAAGGCAGGGAGAGAGGAGAGGCAGAGATAGCAACGACCTTGGCAGAGCTTTGTGTGACAGTGTGACAAAGGAGTGGAGTGCTGCTGAACTATGACTACAAATTCTCCTGGCTGCTCGCCGCCTTAACGATGGAGCAAATTAATTTACACGCTTATAATGAAAGAAGCGAGGTGAGGGAGGAGGGGGGGCGAGAAAAAAGTAAGAGAATGAGAGAGATTTTTCGTGCACAAATCACGTTACCGGGGGGGGGGGGGGGGGGTAATTGGAATCTACAGTATCCTTCTGCCACGCACCCATGCACACACACACGTACACAGATGCATGCTACATGAATGAACACACATGCATACATCAAATGGGAAAGTGGAATCTTCCTGCCGCTTTAAGTCTTTTTTTTTTCCTTTTACAAGACGTAGTGCATTCCACACACACACACACACACACACACACACGTCTGCACACACTTTCAATCACAGAAGAATATGTAGATATTGTTCTCACTCAGTGCTGGGTAACATGGCTTTTGGCTTGTTGCGGCTGGAGAATTGATTTCAATATACCAGTGGTGATTCAGTACCTTGGGTATATCTAGTATCTACATTCCTACTACAAAATGTGCTTGGTGAATACACTTGATTCTGATGCTGATTGTAGTGCTGACCTAGTCTACCTTTTCAATATACACATATAAAATATACATTGGTATTCCAAATACTTACCAAATAGCATGCACATACTGTTTTTGTGTGTGTGTGTGTGTGTGTGTGTGTGTGAGAGAGAGAGAGAGTGAGAGAGAGAGAGAGAGAGAGAGAGAGAGAGAGAGAGAGAGAGAGAACGTGTGTGTGTGTGTGTGTGTGTGTGTGAGTGTCTGAGAGCTTGTATGATAAATAGCATGGCTGTTTTCATATCTGTTCCTCTCATATGCTGCTGGCCTGCTCTGCACTCCTATGACCATTAATTCCACCTCCTACCTCTCTCTCTCTCTCACACACACACACACACACACACACACACACACACACACACACACACACACACACACACACACACAAACACATGCACACACACACACACACACACATTAATTCTACACTGTCTCTCTAGTGTGCAAACGCTCGTCCTTCTAGCTCTCACATCACTGCTGTAAATAATAGCTTGTGTATGTGGGACTGTACATTTGTGTGTGCACGTGTCTGTGTGTGTGTGTGTGTGTGTGTGTGTGTTTGTGGACATTTGACACTGCAGGGCGATAACCTCCCCCGTTCATCATCATCATCACTCAGCGCCGCCGCCACCTTGCTTTCATCATCACACCGAGACGGCAACGCTTCTGTCGGGCCTTGTCACAAATCACCTATACATCACCCACCTCTGTGTGTGTGTGTGAGAGAGAGAGAGAGAGAGAGAGTGTGTGTGTGTGTACTTCACCATGGTCATTATCCTTGTCACTCTGTCAATGTGTAAGGAGGGCGCCCCCCTCTTTTTACATCAACTTCCCTGTCACATTATTGTCATCAGCTTCAGCTGCACCCTCAACAACAGGTGTGTGTGTGTGTGTGTGTGTGTGTGTGTGTGTGTGTGTGTGTGTGTGAACTCTTCCCCATCCCATCATTGCCTGAGGATAAATGGATCTTCTATACTTCAGAAATCTCAGCAGTGCATACTGAGAAAGAGACAGAGAGAAAGAGAGGGAGAAAGAGACAGACAGAGAGAGAGATAGACAGAGAGAGACAGATACGGAGAGATAGACAGAGAGAGAGAGAGAGAGATAATTTCCACAATAGAGGACAGAGGGGGAGAAGCAGATGTAGAGACAGTGACAAAGAGAGATGGAGTTTGGGAAACTTAAAGCTGCTGTAGCTGAAAAAGGCAAACAGATAGCAACCTCAAAACTGTCAGTCAGTCTGAATAACTGACAAGAAGAGACTAATTCCCTTTCAACCTCTCACCCTCTATCATTCACATTAATCTCTCCCTCTCTCTCTTCCTATCTCCCTTCTCTTTTAACATGAAATCATTCGTTCTTAACAATCAATCCCTCACTCATGCTGAATGATTATCCTGAGAAGACACTGGCTTAATTACTGGGCCTTTATAGAGTGTGGGAACATAATAACTCTGCTTTGGATGATGTGTCATTCTAATTTGTTCATTTAATAAGGAAATGAAGCTGTGTTTTGTGTGTTTAACAATGTGCCTTTGTCTGCCTGAGTGGCGTCATCTGATACACTTATTAGGATGGCTGAGCTGTATAAAAGAAAGGAGAAACAGTACCACAATGTCATGACTTTTGCAAATACAGTGGCCATTGCTTTCTCCTCATTTTCCCTTACAAGAAGTCCTGCACACTGCCCGCTCACTTGCAGTCTTTTCATTTAAAGGTTACAATTAGGGCTGGGTAATATGGACAAAATCAAATATCACAATATTTTTGACCAAGTACCTTGAAATCGATATTGCGACAATATTGTAGGGATGACTATTGGTGCTTTCACAAAATATTTACACAATGAGATTCTTGATAAATAATCATGAGTAATGTGGATATAATGACTAAGTGGGTAAAGGCAAATAATAGAACAGCTAGAACAGTCTGGTAAGTTCAGAAAATTACATCACTTTACTGTAATGCAGCCTTTAAAACCAGGAAAAGACAACACTTATGCCATATCACGATATTACAATATCCAAAATCGAAGACAATATCTAGTCTCATATCACGATATCGATATAATACCGATATATTGCCCAGCCCTAGTTACAATGTTTCAGTCCTCAGACGTTTCAGTCCTCACACCTTCGTCACGGTCTACCTCATAAAAAGACTGTAAGTGAATAGACTTCTTGTTCAGTAGCCTGTATTGGATTCTTTTTCCTATGCACTTGTCACAAGAATCTTCAGGAGTGCAAAAGCTTTTCAGTTCATCCTCACTTTCCTGTTAAGTTTAAAATGTATTTTGCCACATTTCCACTTAACTTATGTGGTAGAAACTTAGCTCCTGACGAGACTAGGAGGCTAGATGGTGTTGATTTGTCATTACCAGCATTCCAAAGACTACGATACAAAACAACCATGCGGTTTCCAAGCAGTTGCTCCGGGGTGGCTCAAACTGTCACCCTTCCTCCTAAAAAGTATTGTGCACACTCCTTCCCTCTCAAAGGTTTTGGTATATTGCCGAAGGACTTTTATTCTGAAGTTCTGGGTGAACTGTGTGTGCAGCAGTGTAGAATCCACATCATCAGCGAGCTAGCATTAGCTTTAGCTCCCTTCTCCCGAAAGCTGCATTTTGGGAAAACAAAAGAGAGCCACCATAGAGCAAAAATTAAGGGCTTGGTAGGTTGTTTTGTATAGAAGTCTTTGGGAAGCTAGTAATGGCATGTATAAATCAGCGCCATCTAGTGTCCCTTTGGGTCCAGTTGCTGAGTAAGACATGCGTGACCCAGTTCAGTACTGCAGTAGAAAAAAGGCGTATAAGCCCTGGCAAGCCTTGTTTGGCCTTGTAGTGGAAACCAGGTTCATGTGTAAACCCTGGCTCACCCTTCTTGGCCTTGTAGTGGAAATCTGACTTGTGAGTAAAGCCGCTTGTTATCCCCTTTTTCATCCTTGTCTGTTTTTCCCTGTCGTGGAAACTGCTTAATGATGTTTTAGAGTAGGCTTTGAACCCCCAGCATTGAGGTTAGATATCAAAGAAGCCGTGAAATGACGGGGCTAGGTCATCTTGGTTAACTTTATTTGGCAGTTTTAAAATCACAAAGAGAAAGTGTGCATAGAATTATTCATGTAGACACATCTTTTTCTACATAATTTCTTCATCAATGCTTATAAAATGTTCAAAACTAGCAGGTGCGTGGGGTGAGGATTTGCTTAGAATTTGCTGATTACGATTTTTTTTCAGACTCTAAGTTGATTTGTAGGCCAAGGGTACTGCACAGCAGCACACCTTATTAAATAGTAAGTCTGAAACGCCGCTGATAAAAAAACTAATAAAAAATGATGTGTCTTGCGATTTGGAAATTGCAGGGGTCAATTTTGCAATTTTCAAATCACAATAGCATCATGTTATTATTACTTGATTTATTTAGCTCTATTATTGAAACACAAAAGCTAGTGACACAAAAGAGACATGTCTTTTTTTCCGTTGTTGTCCTTGATGTAGCAATTTTGAAAAAATGTTTTGGGTGGCACTCTGTTGAACAGAAGGAAAACAAATAGTGAATGGTAATTATGGGCATCCAGAAACTGGTGTGTAAGCAGTGCACAGTTGCATTATTTACACACTTAATATGAGTAAGATGAGAAGATAGAAGAAAATTCTCATGGCGGATATGTTGGATATTTGTGCCTCCTGGTGATGACACTGTCCCCTCCTCATTTTTCTTTTACTTCCAGCTCCCCCCCCCCACATCTGCCAAGTACCCCCATCCCTCTTCCATCTAGAGGGGTTATTTAGAACTAAGTAGACAAACAAGTTATTTATTGCCTCTTTATCAACGTAAACAAACTAGGAAATGAATACCAAACACTTGTCCATTGGCAGCCTTGTAATCAATACCTCTCGACCAATCAATTTGGGGCCTCTACTTTTGTATTCTGCATCCATTCAAAATGCCCACTGTTGTTGATGTTGCTGTTGTCAAGGGAGGGATGGTTTGGAAATAGGTTGGTGATTTAGTGCTGCTGCCCACACACTGTGGGTTTGTGTGTGTGTGTGTGTGTGTGTGTGTGTGTGTGTGTGTGTGTGTGTGTGTGCGTGTTGTGTGTGTGTTTGCCCGCCCTTGGGGCGTCTGTGTAAAGCGAGATTCAGTGCTTTTATTTCCTGGCTGATTTATGTTGTGACGTTTGCCTTTGCTCTCACAATCACATTACTGGAAAGGAGAGAGCTGGGATTGTGTGTGTGTGTGTGTGTGTGTGTCTGTGTGTGTGTGTGTGTGTGCCTGCCTGCCTGCCTGCCTGCCTGTACGCTTGTATATGTGCTTGCCTCTTCATCCGTGTGCCACTAGGCATGTACATGGATGTCCGTGCTTTTCCAAACTAAGAGACAGAGGACAGCAGACATTCATTAATTTTCCCTTCCTCTCTCTTTCCTCTCTTTTCTCTCTCTATTTGTCTTCCTCCATCTGAAAATATTGAAAAATACAAATAATGTAGATAGATAAATGTAAGGTTGTACCAGAAAAGCACACACAACACAAACACATACACAAACCTGCCAGTGTTTGTAAATTAATTATAAGGGCTGCTGATCACTAGCCTTTAAATTACTTCATTAATGATTTTTGTATTCCTGCCACATAAAGGATGTCTGAAACCCCTTTTTTCACTATTATTTTGGAATATTATTCAAGCGTTAGGCCTATGTCATTTTCATAAGCCCATATATTGCCCGTCGCTCTGTCTGTTCTCATCTCTCATTTTTAATTTCTCTCTCTTTATCTTCACATCTACCTGCCCGCTGTAGCTGGATTAAAGACAGTGATTTTTTTAATCACTCCACAATAGCTGATGAATCACAGCATGACCCTGCACAGGATATAGTGTGGGCGGTTAACAGACTAAGGAAAATGGAGAGAGAGAGAGAGAGAGAGAGAGAGATTAATTGATTTCACAGTATAATATCCCAAATATCATTGCACTGTTGTGGTCACCAGACCGAGAAAACTCATCCCTAGTGGGATGTTTCAAAGAGAGAGAGAGACAGGTATACAAAGAGAGGGGTGTACTTTCTCTCTCTGCAGCTTTTAAAGTACGTCTCGAAGCATGAGGTTTCTATGGCAACTCCATTGCGGAAGCCCAGATTAAAGGAGCCATTATGGTGATTTTCTGTTACTCTTTTGTTTGTTTTATTAATTCTTTTTTCCAATTTTAATATTTTTCATGTTGTGGATTCTGTGGAGTGTAGAGCACATTGATCCTAAGTGCACTGACGCACAAGTAAATAAACAAATGTCTCCTCCTTCTGTCTGCCTCCCTCTCTCTCTCTGCCCTCACCCCCCGCCCCCCTCCCTCTCCCAAGTATTAGCTTTATTTGTAAAGCAATATGTGATCTGTGATAATGTGTGCAGAAAGCTTTGCCAATATGAGAAATCAAAAACCAGTGCATATCACAGTGCAGAGCGTTTCAAACGTTTACAGTAGCAGGTTTAAATCTTTTCAGCATACTGTTGTGTTTTGAAAGAGTTTTAGCTTAGCCTGCCAATGTCTTTGAACATCCCAAACAGAGAAATATTGATTAATGTGGCCCAGTGACTTCCAGTTACACTGATCCTGTGATGAGACCATTAGGTGTGTGCAGTCCCTTAGTGATTTCAGATACTGCACACACTGTGTTGATTACTGCAATGCTGGTCTAGTCCAGTCAGTTCAGTTGCAGAAATGGAAAGTGCCTCTCCTCTCCTCTCCTCTCCTCTCCTCTCCTCTCCTCTCCTCTCCTCTCCTCTCCTCTCCTGTCCTGTCCTCTCCTCTCCCCTCCCCTCCCCTCCTCTCCTCTCCTCTCCATGCAAAATTTGTCCTCTAGACATATACAACCTAACAATCTCCTTGTGTGTCGCAGGGCTCATTTAGGATATGTTTGTGTTTGGTAAAAATCATTCCCAGCAGTGTCATCTTCAACCCGAATGAAGCCCATACATAATTCAGATGTAATGGAATAGTTAATGAATCTTTGTATTTCACTCTTTATCACTTTTGTCGGCCTGACCTGTTTGTCTCACCTCATCTATACTGCATGATTATAAAAAATAACCAAGACGCAATCAGTGGGAAAGTGTTTACAGTAGCCAAATGTTGATGGATAAAATTATTCGAGGATGTATATTTTATGAGGCTTTTTAATGACGAGTCAGTTAGCATGCAGTGCCTAACTGTTTTCAAACAGCATTCAGTTCTAATCTCGGTGGAATTTTTTTGGGGGGGGGGTCGTGCAAGAGTTGTTGTTAAATATAAATTAATTGTCCTTCAGGAGTTTAAAGTTCCCATGAAATGAACTCCCATTACCTTTACTACCTGGAAAACAGAGTATCTTTAATGATGACCTCATGCTGTACCAGTAGGCATAGACATAAACTCCAACCATTAAAACCATCACAGATGTTTTAAACAATCCCGCCCCTCCACCCCTCCTATCCAATAAACTACCTTTCTCTCCCTGACTGATATACCATTGGTTTAGACTTTTGAATGATCCCTCACTGTGTTATGTCCCACCTCAACAACCTCTTTAAACAGGAAATACAATAGAAATAATGTTCAAGTTTTTAAGATGATTGCTGCCTGTGAATTTTCTTTGTGTGTCACTTCAATTTATTAACTTTGATCTTTTCGTTACCTCATATTATTCTGCTTTGGCAACTGTTTAATGATATTAAGTAACCTACACTTAAATTAACATTAGTAGGGCATAGGCTACAATTTTCTTCAACTAATTAGGCAAAAAGTTGCTGTCACAGACACATTTTGTGAACAAGCCTCTGAGAAAAGCTATCAGGTGGAAATAATGTGATATAATATGCTGTTTGGAGGACGCTTTTATTCAAAGTACCTTACATTACCGTGAGTACATACATGTTTAGAAAGAGGAACCTGAGTGGGAATTTAAACCCGAACCTTTGCAGTATCAGCGCCACACTGTACTCACTGAACTACACCTGACCAATTATCACGTCTTCTAAAAGTGGTCAAAAACAGCCCTCAGCCAAAGTAGCCTGCCTGGTTATTAGTGGAATCACCAACCTGTGTCACACACTTACACACCTTCCAGTGCTTAATGAAGACTATTTGATCGCACACACACACACACACACACACACAGAGAAAGAGAGAAACTACGGGGCTTATTTTCTGGTCAGTGAAATACAGTTAGCAGTGCTTCACTGCACTGGCTTAGACAATTAGTGTCTCATTGGATTCAGGGGATAAACCGGGATGAAATGAGAGAGAGAGAGAGCGAGAGGGAGAGAGAGAGAGAGAGCGAGAGAGAGAGAGAGAGAGGTTAATTGTGTGTGTAACAGACCAGTGCGAAGGGACCAAACATCTACCAGCCATCCTGTGCCAACAGTTCATCCTTCCTCCATCCTCTGTCTCAGTAACAGTGACTGACACTCCAGTTTGGTATCTTTCAGTTTCAAGACTAATTTAGTCATGACTAGTTTAGTTGGAACGTCATCAACCACCGTGGTCCTCACTGCTACGCAGCACTCTCTTCCTCTTGCGTTTCATTTCGTGCAGCTACTATTTTGGATGAGTCAGTGTGTCCTTGGGCGGTAGCTGATCATAGAATCAACACTGATGTCTGTCCATCTCTCTCTCTACTCTTCCCCTCTCTCTCAGTCTCTCTGTCTGTCTCTCTTTCCATTCCAAACGTACCCTAATATTAACCAATCTTTTCCCCTTTCCCCCTCTCCTTCCTTCCCTTTCCGGCAGGCGCCATCTTTGATGAGTCAGCGCGGAAGGATGACGAGGTGTTTCGTCTCGCCGTGGCAGACCTCAACCTGAACAATGAGATCCTGGAGACAGAGAAGATCACCATCTCTGTGGAATTCGTGGATGGGAACAATCCCTTCCAGGCTGTGCAGGAAGGTAGGACGACTGTGCTACGAGTCTTTGAGTCGAGCATTTGTGCCTGAAACTGATTATTGACACCAGAACTTACTGTACAGTCTTTTGTACATTTCGGAATTTTTTTAGCCCAAACTCTGAAATGTAGATTACGTTTTGTGGACAAAAATTCTGTGAACATTACATTTCTCCACCATGAATTGGATTATGTGACAATCAATACCAACAAATTGGATTATGGGATAAGAATTTGACGCACCATTCACCTTCACCTACGTACGTCACATGAAAACATTAGCTAATAGCTAAATTTAGGCAACTAAAACAACTTTGGTTAAAGTTAGGATAAGGTTTTGGTCAGAGTTAAGTAGCCTAAATGAAAACAGGAGACCAGGCTGCTGGAACTTTCAAGCTAGGTTTCTACACCCTAAAATAGTGCATTAGATGGGAGTAAGTAAATAAATATACACATAATGGCAACTCAGACTTAATTTTAATTTTCATTTATGTAGTAAATGTTCAATTTAGAGTTTAAATGTGCACATTTACAACTTTTCCACATTTACCGTAACATATACAGAAGCCCTAACTACAAATTGTACTGCACTGAGTCTTGATGCAAATTTGTTCTTGTTGTGGCCTCATTTACAGTTTCCAGCATTTTAAACATTCAGAACTATTGAAAGAAAAGTGCCAGGTAATTTAAAACGTATTTTATGTGATTGCTGCCACACACTCCATAGCAACACAACACAAAACAAAGAAGTTATCAATTCTGCTCTACACTACATGTATTAATTTTTCCTCAACTGTCTACCTCTTTCCAGTCTAGCTGCTAGCAACACCAGTATCTGTGTGCAGGTTGAATGTGATGTTGCTGGAAATCATTATGCTGGAAAATCAGTCAGAAAGATGGTGACAAGTCATGTTTGATTTTTGATTGAAGATATGCAAGGTGTGTGTGTGTGTGTGTGCGTGTGCGTGCGTGCATGTGTGTGTTCATGTGCATGTCAGAGAGGGAGAGAAAGAGAGAGAGAATGAGAGTGAGTAGTACTGAATCATTACAGTGTTGCAGCGCAGACACAAATACACACACACACACACACACACACACACACACACACCAAACATGGATCCATACAACATGGAAACATACATGCAGTCATACACACCAAAAACATGCACATTATGCGTGCACACACACATAGACACACCCATGTACAAACACACATGCCTCCTATTGGTAACCCATCCACAACAATTTGTGATTCAAAGAAATAAGAACAAAAGTTGTTTGAAGAACAAAGGTTTTGCTACTTCAAACAGACACATGTTCCAGTTTGAAATAAATGAAGAAGCCATTTATTATTCTGTCTTTATTTGTATTTTGGGCTGTCACACTTTTCACCACTAGAAGGCATTATGCACTTAGTGATGGGTCAGATGGTAAGGTGTTGTATGGTCACAGGTGATAGGAAGTCAATCAATCAGTCATATGTAGTGGGTTCTTACATTTCTTACCATGTGTTTAAACAGAGAAAAAAATAACTGCTGGGTTTTATTTGACTGCCAAGCAAGTTTGAATGGCAAGTTCACCCTCTATAGTAATTAAATAACTCTGCAATAAATGGGAACACCATCCAAAGATAAGTTTCTGTATGAACATTGCTTCATTGGACAACATAGGGTACACATCAAGAATATTCTTTCCACTTCCAAATGGCTAATTGGAGTATTGGTTTTCAATTTGACAGTCACTACAGTAGTATGTGAAGAAGAGTTGATAAAGCTATTTTTCTAGTTCTCCTTTGGTTTCTGAAAAATGCTAACTGTGATGGTTTGTCTCTAGAAATGTTGGCCCAAATGCCTCTTCAGTGTAGAAGGAAAAATATTCTTTAGAACACAGACATTCATAAGGAACAAGCTAATTGGCACAAAAAGCAGCATTACAAGGCATAATTTGGCACCTATTTCAATCAGCCAAACAGACGAGATACAGATCTCCAAGTTGCTTTTTTAGACCTGCAAAAGGGATTTGGCTCAGTACCACACAACCTTCTACATGTAGCTTTTGATTTGAGTACCAAATATGATCAAAAATCTATTAAAAGCTATTTCCAAGACATACAACTGTGCTTTTCAACATCAGCATTTACCGCAGCATAGCAGCAGAAATGTGTATCCTGACAGGGTGCACAATCTTCCCTCTAGCATTCAGTATCCTAATGAACTTAATCATTAGGCCTTACAGATAAGTTGTGGTTGGGGAAAGGGGGCGTTGGGGATTCATCTATACCACCCATCAGGGCATTCTGAAGAGCATTCTGTACAATATTGTATGTATCATGTCATGTCATAGCTATGGTAGCTGAACTGGTTAGTCATACACCGTTCTCAGCTCCTGGTATAATTGTTTTAATGACTTCAGATAAACCAAAGCCAATTGATTTAAAGAGGCAACATCAGAAAAGCTGCATCTTAGCATCACTGCAACAATTTAATTAACTGATAATAAAATGCAAAGCACCCCTCGTCACCACCCATGCACATGTAATAAGCAGAAAAAACAGCATTATATTGGCAAACTGGCAGCCTGAAGAAAAGAGTTGTTTGCATTTCAGACAAACAGACACCATCCCTGTAGCAAACAATGGTGGCCATCCTGTAAGCAGATCTCTTTTTCAGAGATGCGCTATTTGCTCAGAAGGCCATGTGTGGGTGCATGTCTATGGGTGTATGTGTGTTTGTCTACCTCTAAGAGCCTTGTTAAGGCTGTTGCTTTGTTATGAGGGATCAGTAGCATTGTGTGGTAGTCAGGCTGTAATGCTTTGAAGTCTCAACCTGAGAGGTGTTATTACCTGAGTTCTGTCTGTGTGTGTGTGTGTGTGTGTGTGTGTGTGTGTGTGTGTGTGCGCATAAATGGGTATGATGATGAGGATGATGATGATGAGTATTGCTAGTAGCTGTAACTTTATCACAGCACTCAATAGGATAGGAAGAACATGAAAATCCCTTTTCTTTTTTTCTTTCTTTCTTTCTTTCTTTCTTTCTTTCTTTGGACAGTGGGCGGCCAGCATCTGAATGTGTTATTAGTGTATGAGTGTGTGAAAATAAAGACAGTGAGTAGAGAGAGATGTGACACTGCAGCAGCATGTTCCTGGTGTGATCTCACAAATTAATCATACATGTGTAAGTTTCTCGCTTTTTTTCAGTCCATGCATTTTTGGCATGTGTATTTTCTGTTGTTGTCCTTCTATCGGTTTGGCTTATTCTGTAACTTGCTGTTTTTTAAACTTTTGTTTTATTCAAGGAAAGTTTTTTTTGTTTCTTTTTGCCGAGCGTGCATGCTATTTTTCAGCAAAGCCCTACTTCATATTCATACATATGGACACATTCCCAGCTTGGAGCTGCTTAGTGGCCAGTAGTAGAAGAAGATTATGGTTGTACTAAGCAGCTCCAAGCTAAACCCGACTCCACAGGAGGAGCCGGGTTTACTGGTTTACTCAAGGGCACATCAGCAGTAGTTGGTGAGGCTGTTGGTTTGTCCAACTGTGTGAATGTCTGTCTGTCTGTCTGTCTGTCTGGTTTGTCTGGTATTGAACAGACCACCTGACTCTCCTTCACCTGGCAGTTTGCCTGCCTGTCTTTCTGTCTGCCTGTCTGTTTTTCTTGTTAGCTGGCTGGTGAATTGATTGCCTGTCTGCCTATCTTACCTGTCTATCTGTGTATTTGTCTAGCTAGCTGGTTAGGTGGCTCGAAAATCAATTGTCTTCCTCTCTGTCTGTCTATCAGTATATCACGGTTCAGTCTCTATGCCCAGCCCCTCTATAAGCTAAAGCGAGACAATTAAAAAGGTTTCAGTGTTTCTTAATGTACAATACTTCATCAGAAGGCACAATACACTATTAAACAGTATTTTCTACGCTAGGCAGATATTCATTGATGTGTGCACACCCTATTAAAACATTTGACAGCCTTAATGCACAGTTAATTAATGGATTGTCATAGCTAATCATTTGTAAACGTGTTGTGTGCAAAATCAAACAAACAGCCACAACTTGCTGTGATCTGTCGTCTGATTAATGGGAACACGTATGTTCTTTGTAGGTCTTTTCACTATCTCTTAAACAAGTTATGCTACAAATTTGTATTGATATTGGAGGTAGCATAGTTCACTTCCTGACTCACCTGATGTATAATGCATACATCAGAAAGAAAAAGAAAAAAGAAAAGAATAAAAAATAGATGCATGATTATTGCAGGACATTCACGATTAGTATTGAGAATACACAATCCGAAGAGGATGCCGTTGTAGGAGCCCCCACACTGCACCTAATCCGAACAATTCCTCTTAGTTGTGGAGCAACAGAGCTATTATATTGTGGCGAAAAATGGGACTATACAATAATAACCATATCTCTAACAATGCAGAGCATATTACAATTTAGCCGTCTGGCTAGATTTTAATTTCAAAGAGAATTATCTGTTTAAATGCATTATCCAAGTGATTTACTGTGTTCTCTGCCCTGAGGGTCGTGTGCGCCTCTGTGTGCGTGTGTATACGATCGTCTCAGGGGTGTGTAAAGGAGCTTGGATATTACACAAGCTCTCTCTCTTGCTCTCTCTCTCTCTCTCTCTCTCTCTCTCTCTCTCTCACTCTCTCCACCTATAGTAGTTAATTGCAGATCTGCTCCTGTCACTTATGTTCATTGTTCAATCCCTACACTCTCCCCACTCCCTACCCCCATCTCCAAGGTAACCAGTGAACAGGTAGATCTGTGTGTGTAGTGTGTGTGTGTGTGTGTGTGTGTGTGCGCGTGTGGTCTCCATTGATTAAAGCAATGAGAATCACCTAATTGGATAACAGTCTATGGAGTGGTGGGGGGGCGAGGAAATGGAGAGGACGAGAAGAGAGGAGGGAGGGAACTCAGTAGTTGTCTCTGCTTATTTTTCATCTCAGCTTAGTCTTGACATACAGACACACGTATCACGCACACACATGCATTGACAGTCACACACAGGTGCGTGCACACATACACACACACACACACACACCCACACACACACACCCCCCTCAGAGAGAGTATGCAAAAGATGTGCAAAACCTACTAGCATCTCTTTGACTGTACTTGTTAGGGCTTTGTCAGCAACACTACGAACGACATACCCTTGACACGTGTGTGCGCGCGCAGGCAGGCAGGCACACACACACACACACACACACACACACACACACACACACACACACACACACACACACACACACACACACACACACACATACACACACACACACACTATAAAGTTGGGTTTCTGCCATTATTCTAGACTGCTAGTTCTCAAAGTAGGGTCCAGGGACCCATAGGGGTCCTTGAGGGTCCTCCAGAGGGTCCTCAGCAAAATGAGGAATAGTTTAATTTCACTATTAGCATGGGGTTAGGCTATTTTGGGTTAGGCTACTTGCAAACGTCACACACACACGTCCCTAAGGAGATTACTATCAAATGTGCAATATCCTCTCACACGTAAATGCATGAATGTATATTAAATACAACACTGAAGATGTAAAATCTAGTGTGGTGTAGGTGTGACGCAGGGATCATTTACACTGTAAACCAATGCTACGTGAACGCAGTACGCACACCACTAGAAGCTAACATTATACTTACACTACGTGTGTCTAATGCCTGTGTCTCTATTGTAAGTCAATGAAAATTCTTGCCGTGATCTTAGAGGTTTGGTCAGATCTTATAGGTCTCGGCCTGACACCAAGTAAGCGTTGCGGGTTCTCTAGAATATTGTCCTTCAAGGTACTTTATACACACATAGAGTTGAGGAAACACACCTGGGATACTGTAGTGTGCGTTTAAAGAGAGAGAGACAAGTGTGCTTTTAACAATTTCTATCTTCCCTTTACAACAAAACCTTTACGCCACAGATTAAAGTAGAGGAGATGTCTAATATACAGTAGGATGGGTTCTGATGTAGATTGGAGGATTCCATTAAATCTATATCTCACTTTAATACAGCATTTCCACCTTGTGCATGAAGCACGTGTTCTAAAATCAACCGTGATATTACTCATCATATAATGATGCCACCTATTTTATAAAATTCACACTCCTAGCATCTTTCTCCATGCAGACAATTTCCCTCCATGTCAAAGTTTTCAATAATTAATTAAGCAAGTTTTGATAATCGGAAAGTGGTGAAAATGCCTTAAGGCTGGTGGAGACTTATCAATTATCAGGGCTGCTAATTCATAATGAGGTGTGTAAAAAATGTAAATTTCCTTTCTTTCAGCAGTGAGACTGAATTGAATGCAGAATTTGAATAGATCACAACTATTTCCGACACAATGGAAATGGTTGTGATTCACAGGAATTATTGGGATAGTGCAAAAGTCAGCATGAAGCAGTTGGCTGTGAGAAAGACTTCTGCATGAGTGTGATGGAACTACAAAATCAGACTTTGTTGTGTTGATAAATACACTGTCATATAAACTCATTAAGAAAAAAAAATACTTCATTCATTCAATTCATTCAAACATTCATACTGAAAGAGCAGCACTTTTTAACACTTACAATTTGCTTGTTAACTTGGACATTTTCATCTACCTACAAGGTTTTTCGTCCTCTTTGTCTCTCTCAGTCCTTTTTTCACAGCAGGGTTTTCATTCAGAATCCTCTGAAATGGAGGACTCGAGGCTTTTGATGCGAGCAGAACATTTTTAATTCTTCTCCAGAATATCGCAACGTTAGATGATTTTCCCTGTTTTCTAAAACATTAACGTCCCGTTTAAAATATTTAGTAGCCCCCTTCCTCTGTTGAAGTCCCATTCTGTAATGCAAACACAAACAAAAGAGTGTCAGTACACCAGAAAAGTCAAAGCATCAGATTGGAGAAGTTCCCAATTCTTTTTTTTAACAATATTTTTGATACAAGGACATCATGGCTTGAAATGTGTTTTAGGAGTTTCTGTTCAAATGTTTGTTTAAATGTTATTTCCCCCCCTTTTTTGCATATTACAGTGAAACACAGCTGTCCATCCAGAGTCAACGTGTTGATAGATTGAGGAAAGGATTGCCCCAAACAGACATAGCCCCATAACACATATTTGACATAGCTGAACTTTTTAGCTCTCTCTCTGTGCTGTGATGATGACCTTTGTTTGTTTTTAATGTGGTTGGAGAATTGCAGCGCTGCCAATGACTGTGTGTAGCGAGGTGTGCGTGACTGTGTGTGTGCTTATTCATTGATCACTTAAGTGTTTCTGAATGATTTTCAGGTCTAGACAACATGCAGACACCTGGGTTGGAAGAAGGAAACTATAATTTATGAGGTCTCGCTACTCCCCTCTAGTGTTCTTTCTTTTTCTTTCTTTCTTTCTTTCTTTCTTTCTTTCTTTCTTTCTTTCTTTCTTTCTTTTCTGTTTGACAGTCTATATAGGCTGTCCTGTCCCCGAATGCACTGTTGAATACTATTATGCTAGTTATAAACATACAGATAAATAAACTTAAGCCAGTATAAACTGGCTTAAGTGAGAGCTGCTAATGGGCCATTTTACTTTCAATACATTTCAGCTTGCCTTGTATGGGAATTCCTTAAAAGCGCTGCTCATTCTTTCCAGTATATAAAACCTCTTTTCTGCAATATGTTCACACCAACCTCCCCGGCTGAATCTGTGGGCCACGCTATTAATATTTCATCTGCATTATTTCATTTAGTTTTAATTAACACAACAAGGATTCAGTGTTCTCCGATGACATGACTCAGAGGACATATTAGCATGGAATAGCTGACGTTAACTTATCAAGAAATTAAATTGTGCTAGGCTGTTCACAGTTTCTGGGTATGTGTGAGATGATGATCTTCCTAATAAATGAGCTTTGCTTGTACAGAGTGCTACTTTACAGATGGGTGTTGAAGGGGAACTAAGGAAACAAAGTTGAAAGAAAAAGCAAGTGTGAATGGAATAACCTTTGCAAAGCCCTTGTCAGCATATTTGTTCTTCACTTTCTCAAAGCATGACCTAACTTCAGAATAAATGACCTCAGCCTAGTCTTCAATCTCTCACAGTGCACACAGCATTAATTTTGTTGGAAGTGTTTTTTGTGTGTACTCTGCTCTTACTGTATGTCACCCTCTCATCAACTCCCAAGTCCTGTGTATACAAGAACACAAAAGGGAGTGTCCTTGGGTTTGAAAAAGCCGTTTGGTTGACTGGAGTAATGGTGACATGGCAATATGAACAGGATCACGTTCCAAAGTGCCGGCCTTTAGAGCTCCAGTTGTCCTCCATATTGTGTAGAAAATGTTTCATGACCCAAGCTCAAACACTGATAAAGCATAGCAAGCAGTTATCAATAGTTGAATCTCCCAGCTTTCTGAGTTGCTGAGAAGAAATTAACT